>NC_142356.1:3148009-3448009 GCF_059441175.1 Urocampus carinirostris
TAGGTGACAACTAAAATACCAGGATGTACAAATGCATATTTTTCACACGATTGCCCCCATGATTTTATAATTACAAATTTCGACCACCAACTACAAAATTCTAAATGAAACGAAAGAGATCATTCCTATTTTCCCTTGGCCACTTGAACGTCGAAGGGCGTCTCCGCAGAGCTGCTCACTTCCTGGTTCAGGAGGAGGGGGCGGAGTTTACTCGACACATGAAAAGGTTGTTTTGGGCAAAGCAAAGCTTCGTTGGACCATCATGAACATTATTTGTGATCGACCGCTCCCAAGTTCGAATCCCGATCCTTTAAATTGTGCCAAGGAGGTCAGGAGGTAGAACTTTCCGACAAGTGAGTGTTGCCAGATACGTTTGCACAGTCAGGAATTTATCGTATTTTTTTTAAAAACCCTGTTTAAAGCAAACGTTGCATGCAAGGAAATCTCTACTTTCGTTTCTGTTTTACTTTAAATCGGAAGTGTTTAATTTTGATTTTATCATTTCTAATCCCAAATAAATTCTTGATACTTACTTGTATGTAGTAGGGGACCTAAAGCCACAGTGCATATTATATAGCGACCCTTAGCGGTTTGAAAATGCATGATTCGTTAGAATAAAACACTAATGGCGCGAATAATGAAGAAAAATACATTTTTTATAAAGACTCGTAGAAATTTGTAACTATTTCTCACAACTTGAACAACCTGGCATGCTTGTCTGCCATTTTAAAACTACGGAAGCCTGAATGATTATTTTGCGTCGCTAGTTTGTCCCGGTGGTGCTTTAAGCACTTAATGGCAGATAACTTCACACAGAGTTCCGTCATTCTGGCAAACATAATAATTTTCCCCACAGTTTCCTTATCTAGCCACTCACGTTCTTGGCTGCAGGTAGTGGCTCACTCCTTTCTACTATTGTTATTGTTAGCTACCCCTGCTCTGTCCTTCATTTTCACTCACCTGTAAAAGCAAAACTTAAAACACACTTCTGTTCTATAGCAGATAAATAACCTGTATTTTATGTTGACAATATCTGTGTATTATTTGCCCTCAGGTAGGATTTAGATCAGGGGATGGCGTCATAATAGTCCGTAGTTTGCAATCATCGGTGGTCTGTGCAGCCCTTTGAGACTCTTTGTGATTAAGGGCGTCACAAATAAACATGACCTGACTTGACTTTAGGCATCTTTCACTTTTTTCCACGGTTACTTTTCTAGCCACTCATTTTAACCACTCGCCTCAGACTATGACTCGCCGTTAGCTACTATTGTTATTGTGAACTGCTCCTGCGTTGTCCTTCTGTGTTACTCGCCTTATACAACTGCTTATGCAAGTGAACTGTGCCGAGTCCCGTGATTCAGGCATTTGGTGCTTTTTCCACTGTTTCCTTCTCTAGCCAATCCTGTTATGCACTTCTCTGCAGGCTATGGCCCACTGCTATTGTTTTTGTTAGCTTGTCAGTGTAAATAAAGCTTGCTTTGTCCTTCCATGTTATTGGCTTTCCACAGCTGAGCTTTGTGATTAGATAGTAAATTTATCTCACCAGCCGCTAAAGTTAGCCACTTACACCAGGTCTGACAAACTCCAGATTCGTACCTTTTCAGGCCGCTTCGGTTGTAATCCAGCTTTCTCAGTCTTTTGTGGTCACTGGTGAAAATCAACATCATATTTTATATCTTCTCACATAAGCAAATTTGGAGGAAGACATTAGAATTTTTACGAAGGTTATCCTTGAGGCTTCCCCATGCACAAGCTTTAGCTCCATTCTAAACCACAACAACCCACACTGTCACTTTAATGCTCTGATCTAAAACATTTTCCCCAGCTGACTGGACACCACCATGACCCCGACAAGGACTTGTCTCCTTCGGGCCCACTGCCAGGACGGGACATCCTCTAGTCCGGACCCTGATAGAGAGAAGTTCTGGGCCGAGCTGTTTGAGCAGCTGGATATAAACAAAGATGGTTTTATCGACATACACGAACTACGTAAAGGGCTGGCGGGTCAAGGGTTGTCCAAGGCTTCACTGGAGAAGGTAGGAGCTTCCATGTGAGAGATATTTATAACGAATGATTAAAATGTGAATGAAATAAAGGAGCTATGTTATACTCTCTCGTCCTTGATTTGTTTTGGCCAAAGCCTTGCCTGGCTTTCACTTTCCTAGTCAGTGCATTTGTGCGTCTATTTTGGTGCCAAGGAGCAGGACTTGGTAAGATGAGAATGGCAAACTCCAAGTGTGACAAACCTTAGGTGGCTGCTGGAGCTCCACTGGCTGACAACAACAAACAATCCTTTTCGATTGCTTTCAATATTGATGTCACTGATTCATAAAAAAAGCATGCCATCTTTTATTTCCTTTTATTCCAGTGGTCAGCCCAAAAGCTTTAACATTCATCTACCCGACAACAGTTTCCTATTCTTTTACCCTTAATATATTAATTATAAGGTAGACAGGGAAATGTTATTTATAACTTATTTTGTTTGATGAAGCTGTTCAAGATTGTACTCCAATAGAAACAATAGAATTAATCAGTGTAAAAATATTGCTTTTAATTGTACTCATTTGGACTGATGATTTCTTGTTTTAAAAAAAAAGAAAAGAAAATGTTAATGCAGTAAAATAAAACCTTATTGCAGATCTTTTTGCTCATTTTAAATAATTTTTTTCAGAAAACGGAAATTAATATGTAGTAAAACTTATAAAAGTTTTATAAATATAGTAAAATCCAAAATTACTTTAAAATGATTAACCGAACTGGGATAACGGATCACAGCCTCATGGATGCTAATCATATTAGGTGGACAGAACAGAAGAAAAAAAACTCCATACATAACACAAATTTCGCTTCTTGGACCCTGCTCTCAGCATTAATATCTCAGTGATAATGGACCCTGACAACAACCGAGCATTTCATTCAGGGCAGAATGGCTGCCTCCAGACAAAAGAGCCTTCCGGCAATCCCCGCACCAGTATGGTATTTGGTATAATCGTTCGTCGGGGCGGCACGGCGGCTGAGTGGTTAGCGTGTCCGCGACACAGTTCTGAGGTCATGGGATTATATCCAGATACCAGCCGTCCTGTGCAGAGTTTGCATGTTCTCCCCGTGGGTTTCCCCAGGGCACTCCGGTTTCCTCTCACATTCCGTAAACATGCATCTCAGGTTAATTGGCCGGTCCAAATTGTCCCTAGGTGTGAATGAGCGATTGAGTTGTCTGTCTCTGTGTGCCTTGTGACTGGTTGGCAACCGGTTCAGGGTGTCCCCTGCCCACTGCCCAACGAAGATGGCTGGGATGGGCTCCAGCACCCCCGCAACCTTATTGAGGACAAGCAGTACGGATAATGGATGGAGGGTTTGCTGCACAAGTCAACTTCATTTTAGGAGGAAATAATAGCTAAAAAAAGACATGTTCCTCAACAACGGTGCACTCTTCCCATGACATGAACTGTGCCGCACAAGCGCTAACCACTGCGCCGCCGTGCTGCCCTATTGGTGATAATGTATTGCAAATTATTTTTCAACCTGCGATGCACTGAGGCAGCAAAGGACAAAGTAGAACAGGGGTCGGGAACATTTTTGACTCAAAGAGCCATAAAAGCAAAATATATTAATTTTATTTTGGGAAAGAGCTACACCATATATTATGAGACAAATTGACTAAATTGCTAAACCCGCGCCCCAGACAAAAGCTTAGTCTTCAGCACATTTATTTTTGATGATTTGATAAAAATGATGTAAAGAGAATAATGCCAGAGCCTGTGTCCCAAAATCAACAAACATACCACTTTAAACTTGTCTCTTTCTTGCAATTACTCAAGATCAGTTAAACTTATTTCGACCCTTTTTTCATACATATTGGTTTCAAAACCAGATGCAAGCAGTTATTTTGTAAAAACGTCTCAACATTCTGCAAACAGGGAGCCTGATGTGCTTACCTTTGGCGCAGACGGCGTAGGGCGAGAGATAGGAGGGAGTGCTTGCACTTTTTGCATAGCTCCACCCATCCCTCCCACTCACCCAATCAAATAACTTTAAGTTCTCTTCCGGTGTTTTAGTGTATTTACAGTTTGTACTGTGGATTTCATCATAAAGTATCTGAACACTGAACACAGATTATATAGTGAGCTTTTATATAAAGGATTCTTTAGCATTGTACAGCCAAAAACGTTTTTTGTTTTGTTTTTTTGTGTGACACCTTTACTGTAAATTGTAAAATTGTAGTGAAAAACGTGCCCTATGTAATCTGTAATAAGTACTGCCCTGTTATTCATCTTTTGTTCGGCTTTGCTTGTATCCAAACAGGATTAATGGCTCAAGTTTTGAACGAGATGGAGAACATTTGCATGCAATCAAATTTGTCTCTGAGCCACAGGTACACATAGAAAGAGCCATATATGGCTCGCTAGCCATAGGTTCCCGACCCCTGGTATAGAACATCTTTGACACCACGTTAAATCGTTCTTCTTTTACTTTGAATGGACAATGAACACATCATGGAAATACTAACTTTTAGGAAGATACCACTTCATGAGTCCCATATTGTTCATTCCTAATGAATTTAGAGCAATTCATTACCTCATTTTCAAACCAATCTGTCTCTTTTAAGCTTGTCAGGGTGGGGGACACCAACGAGGACGGCGTGCTCGACTTTGAAGAGTTTACCCTATACCTTCGTACCCACGAAAAGCAGCTACGACTCCTGTTCTACAGCCTGGACAAGAACAATGACGGTCTGTGGAGCCTGTCGAACATGTTTCATTTGCTTTGGTCTCAAATTTAAACACGGTGGGACTCTTCCAGGTGAGATCGACGCAAAGGAGATCCAGCAGGCTCTTCGTTCTGTCGGATTGGATATCAGTCTCAGGGCTGCCACCAGAATTTTACAGAGGTCTGTGACTTTGGAAATAGTGTTGGGCCAATCACTCTCTCCCATCTCCCATCAACCTTGTTTGTGTGTATCCACTAGTATAGACAAGGACGGGACCATGACCATTGACTGGACTGAGTGGCGGGACTACTTTTTGTTTAACCCTCTTACAAACATGGAGGAGGTTGCACGCTACTGGAAACGTTCAATGGCAAGCATTCAGACTTGAAACACAGTAACCCCCTGGTGACGGCGATCCCCACTCCAGGAGGAATTTGTGTTCATGGGTCTACTGTATTTGACAGCATCATATTTGTTGTACCTAAAAACAACAAAAAATATTTTCCTAGATGTTGGATTTAGGTGAACAGCTGACAGTTCCAGATGAATTTTCCGAAGAGGAAAAGAAGTCTGGGTATGTATGGCGGCAGCTGATGGCCGGAGCCTTGGCTGGATCCGTATCCCGGAGTGGGACCGCACCCTTAGACCGTCTTAAAGTTTTCAGACAGGTCGGTGGGTCTTCGAAGTGATAAAAACAAAATCGCCATTCTTGAGGACTGGTCAAATTTACTGAAACAGAATCGTGTTTCCACCATGCTTTGGCAGGTCCATGGTTCCTCTCTGTTTGGTAGGAATGTGCTGGGTGGTTTTCAGTACATGATCAAGGAGGGAGGAGTAAGGTCTTTCTGGAGAGGCAATGGAGTCAATGTCCTTAAAATAGCTCCAGAGACTGCAATCAAATTTACAGCTTATGAAGAGGTGAATAACACTTGTTTCAATTCGAGCAATCTTCTTTGCATGTGTGCAATAGTCAAATACAGATGAACAGTGCGCAAGCACTCAATAATAGTCAGAATAACTCAAACTTGGCAAAATAAGCAATTTTTTACTTGTGTTCGATAGTCAAAATAGAAAACAACAGTGCGCAAGCACTCAATAATAGTAAAAACAACCCGACCCTTGAATTTTTAGCAATCTTCTTTGCAAATGTTCAACAGTCAAAATAGAGAACAGTGCACAAACGCTCAATAATGGTAAAAAAATAACCCACCCTTTATACTATAAGCAATCTTCTTTGTGAGTGTTCCAATAGTCAAAAGGGAAAACAACATTTTGCAAAGGCTCAATAACAGTTGAAATAACCCAACCCCGGCTTTAAAAATAATCTTATTCGCAAGTGTTCAATCGTCAAAATAGAATAGAATAGAATATACCTTTATTGTCATTGTTACAAAATGGGTTAACATATTGTGACAACAAAATTGGGCATGACACTCCAGCTTCACACATTCACAGTGAGGTAAAAACCCAAGAAGATAAAGGAACAGAGAAGATAAGGTTATAAAACAAGGAGGATAAGATTATAGTTATAATTTACCCAAGAAATGTCGGCATATAGGATGTTACATACAGTTTGGTATCGTAGGGTTTGTGCAATATGCATTTGGTGCAAAAATAGTCATCATAGTGCAAAAAAAACATTGTGCAAGGTGAGCACCATTTACGTTCGTATGAGCTAGTAAAATAGACAAAAAAGAGCGTAATCACTTAAAAATATTCATATTAGCCAATTCTGGGTAATAAAAGCAATCTTTCTTGCTAATGTTCAACAGTTGAAATGAAAAACAACAGTGACCAAGCGCTCAATAAAAGTCAAAATAACCCAATCCTGGCATTATAAGCAACATTTTTTTGCAAATGTTCAACTGTAAATATAGAGAAGGACAGTGTGCACACGCTTAATAATAGTCAAAATAACCCAACCCTTGAATTAAAAGCAATCCTATTTGCAAGTTTTTAATGGTCAAAATGAAGAACAGTGCATGGGCACACATTACTAGTCCAAATAAGCCAACCCTGGCATCAAAAGCGATCTTCTTTGCAAGTGTTCAATAGTCAAAATAGAGAGGAAAAAAAAGCGTAAGCACTTAATAATAATCATATTAGCCCATTCCAGGCATTATAAGCAATCTTCTTTGCAAGTGTTCAATAGTTGAAATGGAAAACAACAGTGTGCAAGCGCTCAATATTAGTAAAAATAACCCAACCCTGGCATGAGCAACATTTTTTGAAATGGTCAAGATGAAGAACTGTGCATGGGCACACATTACTAATCCAAATTAGCCAACCCTGGCATCAAAAGAAATCTTCTTTGCACGTGTTCAATAGTCAAAATTGAGACACCCTGGCATTGTAAGCATCCTTCATCTGGAGGATGCTGAATTCAAAACAAATGTTACACTAACTTGGGATAAACAATAAATTATTTTCATATCTTTTTGATGTTCATGGATATTGGGTGGAAAAAATGGAGGAGGGGGTACTTTTCTTATTGTACATTGAGTTGCATTTTGTACTCTACAAAAATAAGTTTGATTTTGAACAACCTTGTTCCCAGATCAAGCGTTTGCTATACGGCAGAAAGGATACAAAAACACTGAGAGTTCACGAGAGATTTCTCGCCGGCTCGCTGGCTGGTGCCACTGCTCAGACGGCCATCTACCCAATGGAGGTGATTTCAAATGATCTATCTATCCATCTACCTTGGTCATATCCCTCAAGAGGGGTGACCGACAGCAAGACAACACATACAATAACAAAGAAAATAAAAAGGGAAGAAAATAGCAAAAAATACACAAACATTTTTGGACCATAGCCAACCCAAATGCCCAAACACCCAAACAAGTTAGGCACCTGGGCACCTAAGCTTTCGTCCCTCCAGATGAAACGGGACACAAGAAAGCGGCCATGTCACCCGGGTCAGGGTGACACGACACACTCTTCTGTTCAAAAGCAGGGTCCGACAGCTTTCACTGGTTTACCACTGCCGCATCATACAGATGCCCAGCCCATCCTTAAGAACGCGTCCACAATCCCACTATCCTTTCACAACACCTCTCCACTCCTTCCTATCACCAACAAGAGCTCTAGCTTCCACTAGATTTAGACCTCTTTCCTGCAGTGCACTCATAACACCATCCATCCACGTCAATCGCGGCCTTCCTTTTGGTCTCCTTCCATTGACTTCCGCTCTATAGATCCTCTTCAAAATTCGCTCCTCATCCATCCTCTCCATGTGTCCAAACCAACCGAGTACTCTCTTATCCACACGCTTACTCAGTTCCACTACTACTTCAGTTCTATCTCTCACAATTTCATTTCTCAATCTATCCAATCTTGTCACTCCTAACATACTCATCAAACACTTCATCTCAAAAACATCTAATTTCCATCTCAAATCTGCGTTAAGGCTCCAAGTCTCAGCACCACACAACACAGTCGGCACCATCACACTCTCATACAGTCCCCTCTTAACATCCATACTCATACTCTTGTTACTCATCACTCTCCTCAGAGCACCCAAAACCTTGCTTCCTTGATTTAAAATGATAAGACGGATATTTACTCTCTTGGCATTCATCACTCCTTTTTTTTGAAAAGGTGCTGAAAACCCGACTCACCCTTCGAAAAACCGGCCAGTTCTCAGGAATATCTGATTGTGCCGGGAAGATCCTGCGGAGGGAAGGACTCGCTGCCTTCTACAAGGGTTACGTGCCCAACATGTTGAGTATCGTGCCCTACGCCGGCATCGACCTGGCAGTCTATGAGGTCAGGTCGACGGGATGCTAGTTTGCTTCTCCGGTCCGCTGTTTGAAATATCTTCTAACTCTCTTTCCATCCCTCAGACGTTAAAGTTTGCCTGGCTCAGTCGGAACAGAGGAGTGGCGGATCCTGGAGTCACAGTCCTGGTCTGCTGTGGTGCAGTTTCCAGCACTTGCGGGCAATTGGCCAGTTACCCTCTTGCGGTGATCCGTACTAGGATGCAAGCTCAAGGTTAGAAGAAAGGAGTGCTAAATATGATATCTGCTGTGCAATTAGCAAATATTGTATATAGTTAGCAAATGTGTTGGGTGCGTTACTTTAATAAAGAAATTAGGTATAGGTACTCACTACTTCTTCCAAAAAGTAACTGGGTTACTCTATGGTAAAAGTAATTACTTACCAGGGAAAGTTACTTTAAAAAGAAGTTTTTGTACGTCAATTCGAGTCAGTTGAACCGTCATACTTTGCAATATGTATTGCATCTCACCGGCAACCGATTTATCCTACACTCGAAGTGCAACAAGAATAAACCGTAAACAATAAAATAAAATTTCCGTGGCAAGCGAAGGCAGTGTCGAGAGCGGGTAAAAACAGATCGATGGCCAGGATGGAGGAGCAAAAACGTAATCAAGTTCAGAAAAGAGGTCGGAGCCGGGAATCAAACAGGAATCAGGAAAGGACAGAGTCAGGGTCGAAAGGGCTTGCCTAGCGGGAGCTGAGGTTCGCAGACGGACTGACAACGGGTGACAGGAAGACAGGGGTTTAAAAAGAGACGAGCAGCCAATCAGCGTCCGAGGCAGTTGGCGCCAAAGGAGCAGACTCAGAAAATTTTTACCAAATCATCCAATTTGAATAATTTGGACTGCAGGAATAAAATATGACTATGATCCCGATATCCTACCCTGTGTATAGTTCTAATTGTGCATGTTTTGGGAGGATAAAAAGGGGCTGTAGTGAACTTTTGTAACGATTGCCCCAGACTTCTGCCCAATATGTTAAGTATGGCAGAACTAGAGAACAATATAATAAATTCAATGCATTATAGTTTAAAAGGAATTTGGCTTGATTCATTATTGATTCCCATTAAACAACTGGGGGATGGACAGGCCTTCCGTTGAACATGTAAATGTGGTATAAACTTTGTCAATAAAATCCTGGGGAGCTACAAATTGTATGAGGGAGTAGAAGTGCAAGATTTCCCCCCTCCCGAATGCATAAACCCAGCTTGAGTGACTATTGTCCTTATTGTACTGGATTGAACCAGGCCCAAGGGGAAGGTTCTGGTTGCCTATCTTTCTCTGCATTACTCAGAAATGAGAGTGTCCGTATGAAATGCTGCAACTCCGGAAAGCTAAAATCAAGCTTGAGTATCTATTGTCTTTGTTGTTCTGGATGTAACAAGGCCCAGTCAAAAGGGCCTGTTTTTTGACTCATTATATTCTCTTTTCCATTAGCTTCAACGAAAGGATCTACTCAGCCCTCAATGTCCACTTTAATTCACACCATCCTGACCCAGGAGGGCGTGGCCGGCCTGTATCGAGGAATTTCCCCCAATTTGCTGAAGGTCATCCCTGCTGTCAGTGTGTCCTACGTTGCGTACGAGTACACCCGGATAGCCCTCGGCGTGGACGTGGAGGGTAGGCGGGGAGGGAAGGTTTGATCACATACTTGGATGGTGTGCTGTGATTTCAAGATCTGTTAATCCTGCATGAAGACGTACTGGGGACTTTGAAGGTGGACAGTCCTGATGTATTGATGTGGAAATAATACCTCGCATTACGTACAGTAGAAGATGCAGTGAAGAAATTCATGTGTGATTTTCATGCATGAAAAATCCTCTTCGATCAGATATACAGAGAGTGATCTGCATGAACTTGGATGCTGGTTGACCGAGGAAGAGAAAGTGACTTCCAATCAAGTGCAAGACGATTTCTGAGCTTTATTTCTCCTCATAGGTGCAATGTAGAGAAGACTGGAGAGCTTCAAGAGCACTGGAGTAAATTGTTACAAGCACAGAGCATCTCATTAAAGGACAATTATTTTACCTATATAAAAGTAACTTATTGAAATTGTTTTTCAAGCACTCTGTACTTTTATTTGTTTCAGTCATTGTACAGTATTTCCAATAAAATTATTTTTTAAATTTGGTTTTTATTATGTAATCTGCCGCACAAACGAATCATTTTCACGTGTAGAGCAGTAGCCCTCGCTACTTGGACCTATGTACAGAGAGCAGCCCATGATTTTCTGGGATGAGTTGATGACTGTAAAATTATGTCTGTTGTAGTGCTTTGGGTTAAAAACACTGGCAGAATTGCAGGACCAGGAGGAAAATATTATTGATTGATTGATTTGATGGTGTAAATTCTGATACCTCGGAAAAAAACTGAACCATTTTAAGTCAGTGGAGTATTCCTAAAGCTGGGTTGTTTATATTTTTGTTGTTTTTCTTTAGCTAGCGTTTTTCATCATATCTAAGTCTATCCTGTTCTTTATTAAGGAAAAGAGGGTTGTAAAAATGTTCTAATTACTGGGGTAGGGGGCTTGAGTTAAATGTGGGGGTGCTTGAGGAGAAGATGAAAAAAGGAGTTTATTCGAACGGGTCTGATAAATTTTCGTACAAGCACACGAATCATGAACGAGCTGACTGATCATGTAGTTATGTCACAAGCAAGGAGATGGCGGCAGAGAGTAACAAGGTTTCAAATTCCGTACAGCTTCTTTAACGTTTTTTCAATGTTTTTCAATGGCTCAAAACATTGACAAATGTAATGTCACCCAGAGTGACTTAGTCAAAAATTTAAGTGTCATATTTGACCCCGATGTGTCCTTTCTAACACAAGTTAAGAATATTACTAGAACAGCTTTTTTTCCATCTTCGCAACATTGCTAAAATTTGCCCTATGCTGTCTCAGTCGGATGCGGAGATTATAATTCATACGTTTGTTACCTCATGTCTCGATGACTGTGATGCACTACTCTCCGGTCTCCCGAAGTCCAAAATCAAGAGCCTTCAGCTGGTACAAAATGCTGCAGCAAGGCTTTTAACTAAGACAAGACAGTTTGACCACATTACCCCGATTTTTGCTAACCCGCATTGGCTTCCTGTTATCTTAAGATGTGATTTTAAAGTTTTGTTGGTAGTATACAAAATCATGCATGGACTTAATATCCAAGATTTTATTTCGCCCTATGTTTCGGTCCGGAGCCTTCGCTTTGAAAATGCTGGTCTACTAGTGATCCTAAGAGCCAAGAAGAGATCCGCAGGTTCGAGAGCGTTCTCCATTGCTGTGGAATGCTATTCCCCTGAGATTCGATCTGCAACCTCAGTGGAAATGTTTAAATCTAACCTCAAAACACACTTTTCTATAGCATATGAATAACCTATATTTCATGTTGACCGTATCTGTGTATTATCTGTGTATTATTTGCCCTCATTTAGTTTTTAGATCAGGGGATGGTGTCTTAATAGTCTGTGGTTTGCAGAAATATATGGTCTGTGCAGCCCTTTGAGACTCTTTGTGATTAAGGGCTATACAAATAAACATGACTTGACTTGACTTTACAACTATTTTAAATAAATATTAACTTTATGGATGAATTCACTTTATTGATTAATTTAAAATACGTTAATTAAAAGCTTTTATTTTGGATGTGGCTCCAGAGATAGCGTGTGAAAGAAGTGACGGGGGATGTTGTTCTACTCCAGACCAGCAAATGTCGCTGTTTTGACACATTCACATCAAATCACAAAATAGAGAAAAGGAAGTAGAAAACGCGAAAGGCCGGAGCGGGGAGGGCCGAAGTTAGCTTACGTCGCTCATTTTACCGCTAGCTGAAAATTATCTCTCACTTCAAGCAGAAAACTTCGCCGGCGTGCTTAAGCAATTCGTGTCCTATTGTTCTCCAACACTCGCTTTAGCCTTGCCGCTTGAGCGTCCCGACCCCATTTCTCCCAGGTGCCGCTTCTCCTCTTCGGGATCAGCATGTCCGACTTCGGCTCTTTACCGAGCAACGGCGTCGGGAGCAAAAAAGACGCTTTCGCAGACGCCATGGAAAGAGCCAGACAGGTAAAGCAAAAACGAATGGAGGAAAATGCCAGCGTTGAGCTCTTTAGCTCGGCCAAACGCTGTTAACGTGGGTCTCCTTGTCGCTAGCTTCGGGTGAGCAGCTAGCTTATAGCCAAAATGCTACCGGCAAGTGAATCCCGCCGGAAAGCATCAATGGGATGGAACTGTTATAGCATCGCCTGCTACGCACAATATCCCTTTTATATTGTTTATTTTGACTAAACTGCAAAAGTAAGCTTAACGTAACAATTGCTGTGCACTCTAATAAAGGACATGATCCAGTTCCATATAACTGACTGGAACCTCTGCGACACTGAGTACTTTAATTGGACAAAAACCTTTAACAATTGAAAACAAAAAAGCATACCTCCCCAGGAAAGACTTTTATATGGCCATTAAAAAACGGTTGAGTTCCATCCAGAAGTTCTCAATGCGCTGAAAGGACGACTTTCAGGGGGCTAAACAAGACGTGGTACATATAACATCCATTATCTGCACCGCTTATCCTCAGTAGGGTCGCGGGGGTGCTCGAGCCCATCCCAGCTATCTTCAGGCAGTGGGCAGGGAACACCCTGAACTGGTTGCCAGCCAGTTGCAGGGCACACTGGGACAGACCATTCGCTCGCTCATTCACACCTAGGGACAATTTGGACCGGCCAATTAACCTGATGTAACGACCCTCAATCATGCGCGACACAAGGGTTCACAGTCACTCGGTTTATTGGCTGCATTCAGCAAACTAAACAATACAAAAGTCAGGGCGTCTGTGCACGACTGCAATCATCTTCCACACGAGGTGATCGAGCTGAAGCTAAGGCCAGCAGACAACATGCGAGCACATTAATAGTGAAACTTTAATAGTAACAATTAACATAGCATTCCCACGTACCTGCATTCAGTAAACAAAATGATACAAAAGTCAGGGCGTCTGTGCATGACTGCAATCATCTAAAAAACTAACAAAAATACAAAAACAGGACATCACTCAACATGCCGCACATCGTGGCGTGGTTGCATTGAAACATGTTGCATCACAGTAATCATTGTTTCAAGCTGCATTACTTTTGATAGGCGCTTTTTTTTATATACATCATTTAGCACAACTTATATACATTTATATACAAAAATAATTTGTGAAAGTATCTCCTATACAGTGTTCCCTCTAAGCTGCGCGCGTGCGCAATTGCGCACAGCTCGCACGTTCTCAGCGCACAAGAAAATCTAGCCAGCGCACAAAAATCAGGGCTCAAAATTACTAATTAAGAAGCGACTCAAGTCAAAGTTACAGTGCATGAAGGTAAAAATACACGGGTTCCCCTGACGTGTCCTAAATGCGGTATTTTGAAGTCGAGTCGAAGGAGAAGTTGAGTAAAGTTGGTAGAGTTTGTCGGAGAACCGGCATCTTCGGCTCGGCTCACTAAAAGGAACCGGCTCTTTCGGGTCTAAACGGCTCTTTGGGTTGTTTTTGCTTCTTTCATCCCAACATGACCAAATATTATGTAAAATGATGCACAAAATGACTTAAAGGAAGGGGGGAATAGAACAAAAAAGAAAAAAAATACCAAAATGAAAAAGTAGTGAAAAGCTGAGAAAAAAGAAACAAACGGAAGAGAAAAAAGCCAGAAAAAAAGAAAAGAAAGAAATGTAGGAAAAAAGTAAATAAGAGAACAAAAAGAAAAAAGTAACCGCCCGGAAAAAAGATTTTTTTTTAAAGGAATTTAAGTTTGTGTTGCATTCAAATAATATCCAATTATATCAAGTGAATCTTGTTGCCAACATTGTACTTCCACTAAAAAATGTGATTAAGTACAGTTCTGTATCTTACAACCGACTAAATAAGCCCCTGAAAATGTTAATATTATGCGACGAAATATATCAGGAAATAGAAAGAAATGGATATATTGTGAAAGAATTGTAAGAACAAACGAGGTTTGTTGGCCGTACAACCTTTGCAATAGTACATGAGTCAATTCATTCAAAAGAGAAAAATAATTTTGCATTGCCGGAAACTCAGCAAAATGTAACTAGATGTCAAGTTTTGGACATGTTTGATAATTAATTATGTTGCCACACTTGGGATTATGGTTGCTCACTGTTGTTTCAAGCGCTGCTCACCGACTTTGTGTGAACGCTCAGACCCCTGCAAAACTAGAGGGAACATTGCTCCTATATCTAGCAAACTATGCATTTTTACCCAAATTAATATTGGGCACAGCTTACATTCAACACGAGGTGATCAAGGTGAAGGTACGGCAAGCGCAGAAGCCCATAAAGTGCCAAACGAAAAAGACAGTCGCACACGCCGGTACCAGAATTTTAACAGTAATGGAACAAAAACACTGATTTTGTGAGAATTCAAATAAAAAACTCAAAACAATTCAACTCTGTTACACCGACATGCATGTTTTTGGAATGTGGGAGGAAACCCACGCAAGCACAGGGAGAATATGCAAACTCCACACAGGAGGTCCGATCTCATGACCTCAGAACCGTGCAGCACACGCGCTAAGTACATACAACAATGAATATTTTAATGTGAAATTTAACAAACAATGTATAAGAACCTGACTTCATGTCTTCAACTGATTTATCCCCAAATCAAATGTTTTGAATAGAATGTGACAAATTAACTACACGAATCATTTTCATATCACTGACTGGACCGTCTGTTGTAAGGTGTACATAAAAAGCATTTGGACAAGAAGACAATCCATGGGAATTTCCTAACACCAATTATTGACAAATTAATATTTTCACCAATCTTCGTTTCATTTCCACACCTTGAAGCCTTGGAGATTTAATAAAATAGGAGGCTCAGGGAGGACTTAGACGGGGTGCAATTCTCTTAAATGAAGATTTCTCTCCTCTTTAAAATCCATTGATGTCTTATCTCTTTATTTTGAGTGTCTACTAAAATTTAAATTTAACTAGATTTTACTTCAAAAAATTGTTTCTTCGTTATAATTTTAAAAAAATCTCTTTCACAGTGTTTGTAAATGTGACCATGCTTTTTTAAAAAAGAAAAACTCCTACTTAAAAACAGCACCCTAATTTAAAGCCGAACTTTGAAAAACTATACTCTAAGACCCAGTTCGAATAATCTGTGGTCTGTGCCGCTCTTTGAGACTCTTTGTCATTAAGGGCTATACAAGGTACATGACTTGACTTAAAGACAGTAAGGTTCCATCTTGCGGCTAAAACCTAAACATTTAACAGATGTCTTTCTGAAGACATTGGAAAAACACAATAAACACGATTACGTTTTTCATGCTAGATTTAACAATCCAGTTATAGCCTGTATTAGGACTAAATTAGTGCCTTAAAGGGGCCAGATTTATGCCAAAATCCGACATTTAAAAGTGATGAGTGGCTATGAAAGGATTGTGACAAACAAGATGGTTGTGTTGGCCATGGTGAGAGGGCTCCTTAATGTTGTCTGCTCTGCTGCGAAAGTGCAAGCTGGTAAGGTCCACCAGACGAGGCAGAGAGCGGCCCCTGATTTTCTTGGCCGTGTCGATGACTCTGTAAGGTTCTTCTCTCGGCTGCCGTTTACTCTGCATACTACGTACCATTGTTTGCATCCTTGCACTCATGTAATACCAAACAACTTCATCTGTTTTAAATGCTTAATTGAGTCTTTCCAATTTCCCTAGATCGCAGCTAAAATCAGTGGCGAAAGCGGTCACCTGGCAAGCAACAACGGAGGAGCCGAAGGTTTTCCATTCGCCGCCCAGAAACGGTCCCTTGAAGAAGCAGGTTTACTATTGGCTCAAAGGGCCTTTTCTTTTCTCCTTTCTTCGAATCCGTCACAAGTCTTAGAGGCTTACCGTTTCCTTTTATTTAGACGAACCAGATGCCAAGAAGTTAGCATCACAGAATGAAAGAGATCCTTCATTGTGTACGTTGACTATGCACATTGATCCATCTGAACTGCTGGATCCTCTCACTTTCCAGCCACTCAAACCTTTTCTCTTTCTCTTGCAGCGATTGGAGCTCAACTGGCTGCGCTGGCTCAACAGGGGTATGGATTTGTTTTTGATACAGTTGACCCCCAAGATGTGACCTCTTTCCTGAGGTGGGGATTGCAAAATGAAATTGCCGTAAAGGGGTGGATTGAAAACGATGGTAATTAGCTATGAACTTCCGGCACCCCACATAAAAACAATAAAATAACCAATTTAGTAAGTAATACTGTAGTTATGACTAGTATAGGATTGAATAACATTTCAAATTATACAAGTAAAGGAAAACTTAATTGTATTTACCTTTGGTGTAAAATGACCTGAGCTGGTACAGTGAAATAGCAGGTCAATGCAAAGGGGGGTCAAATTAAACTGATTATAAATATTTCACTTGCGGGGATTGTCTTGACCTGAGACAACTTTGTAACTTTAATCGCCTCTTTAATAATAATTGGCCCAATTGTTGATTGGTTACGGCCATATTCCTTAGTAATGGTAACGATACGTGCTTTCTTTGGATTTCTTGATAATCTCAATCTTAGTTACCATGGTAATCATGTTTTTGTTTCTCTTATAGCATCACTGCAAGTGTTGGACCCATAGCGAATAAAGAGTACAAAAGTACAGTATTGCATCTCTAACTTTTTACGAAGCACACGATATTCTTAACTGAATGAAGAAAGAGAAAGGCATTGTGGGCGTTAATTCAGCCAATCTGTATTTTCATGATGCTGGGACACAAACCAATAGACTGGATTTTATTCAACGTCAACTAATGGCAGGTACCTTAGAGGTGAAACTCATCACATGTGTCAACACGCATAGTGGGGAAATGCCGTAAAGATCAAATCTTGTATATAAATTGAAAATGTCCTAAGGCGGGAGCACCGTATCCTTGGGGTCTACTGGTTTTTTTTTTGTTTCCCCATTGGGCTCAATGATGTCATGTGTTTTGGGACCTTTATAATTGATTTTGTTCCCGCTCTCAGCGCCAGGCCGGTCACAATGACAGTAACAGAGGAGATCCGAGTGCCTGATGGCATGGTTGGACTCAGTAAGTGCATCCCTACATTTAAAAAAATATCATATCATGCGTACTTAAATTCAAGTTTCTGCTTTTCTTCAGTCATCGGACGAGGTGGTGAACACATCAACAAAATTCAACGGGACTCTGGCTGCAAGGTCCAGATTGCGCACGGTAGGCATGGCAACGACCACTCGACGATTTTGTTTACCTTTTGTATATTTCCTCCATTTATATCGTCCGTATATTTTCAGACAATGCTGGTCTTGCGGAAAGGAATATTTCTTTGACAGGCCCAGCGGATGCCATCAAGTTAGTTCGACTTATTGTTTTTTACTAACATCTGTTTAAATAGCTTATATTTGTTGTTTTGCTGGGTGGGAATCTGCTTAAATAATTCCAATTAACCTCGCTTTCAATGATTATGATATAAAGTATAATAGAATAAACCATTTTTTTTTCAAGTTTGGATTATTTCTCATTTTAATCATCGGTATGGTACTCATCCCTAAAATTGAACAGTAAAAACTTGACCCCCACAATGGCCGGGCATTAGTATTAGAACAATTCAAATGTATTTTCTTAATTAACCCCTTAACGTCCCCTAAAAGTAAGGCGAGAATAAAAACCTATTTTTGTGTGTTCTAATTCAGATTACTCAATGTTAGTCGCAATTAAGGGAATATTTCGGTCTGGGACAAAACTTACGAGTGTTACCTTTAAAAAGAGACCAAAACGATCGATATTCTCAAATGGTTCAAGAACAGCATTCAATTTCCTTTGGGTGTGTCTTAGGTTGGGATTTTAGGCGAATTTTACGGGAACGTTAAAAGTGTTTCAATTCCTTTGTTTCAGGAGAGCAAGGGCGCTCATAGATGAAATCGTATCTAAGGGACACGATTCACCCAACGGGCAGTCGGGTTCCATGCAGGAGATGGTCATCCCTGCAGGCAAAGCCGGTCTCATTATTGGCAAAGGTGGAGAGACCATTAAACAGCTTCAGGTTGGTAAAATTTTATCTTGAAAGCTCTCGCAAAGAAAAAACTCCCTTCAATTATAAGCATGATTTATATATGGGCTTATCACATCCAACTCCTGAAAAATCCTCAAAACAAAAGAGGAAAATTAAACACTTAGGACTTAATTGATCTATTCTCATACCTTTTCCTGGGACCTTGTAATCGTTATTGTTCCATTTTCAGTCAGTTTTGCACTATTTTAAAGAATGTTGTGTGGAGTTTAGCACCGTCTAGTGGTGAGAACAAAAACGGCTGATATTCACTCTTTTCAGCCGCTCCAGGGGTATCCAACTTACTCAGTCTTTCATGTCTTGTTGTTTGCAAGATCACATCTATGATCATACAAAACAATCAGGAATTAAGTTTCAGAATTTTGCTCCTGTAGTTTGTCTTCTTTGAATGCACACACTTCAGCTCCATTCTAAGCTGCAGCAACCTCTAGTGATGAATTATTACACATTCTCACTTTATTAAACACTTGACCTCTTTAGCTAAATTATTTAATAGTTTGTACGGGTGCTTGAAGTCCTTGAAAATGCTTGAATTTTAATGTGTTGTCAAGGATTGCCGTGTGCTTGAATTTTAGATGTAGTCCTTGTAAATGCTTGAAATTGTTGCCATGTTTTTCTACAAGTCTGCTTAAAAATTATGCCAACACTGTTCTCTGGTGTGGATTCACTTTATCATTGCATTTCTTCCCTCGTGATTAAATGGGCTGCATTTATATAGGACTTTACCAGTCACTTAGGACGCCCAGCGCTCTTAACAATTCACTTCACACTTTACCTATTCACACACACACACACACACACCAATAGCAGAGTTAGCTCACCTGCATATTGGAGGCATTAGGGGTTCTGTGTTTTGCCCAAGGACACTTTGTGTCTTATTGTCCTATGAAGCGTCATCAGCCCCTAGAGAACAGTTGTTTGCTATACTTAAACAGGGCCCTGGAAGATGTGTATTAGTGTAAGGGTTACAGATTAAATATGGACATTTATGCCCAAAAAATAAGGTATTGTTTCCTAGTAGTAAATTGTAATGGAAAGAACTTCCTGCCATCGAAAACTTAAGCACCATATTATTGTTATTTTTACCCAACACCTATATTAGGAGAGGTTGGTTCAAAAATAAATATATTTGTGATTTACTGAAATGAAATGAAATGATCTGCATTTCTATAGCGCTTTTCAAGTCAATGACTTCCCAAAGCGCTTTACATTGTGCTTCACATTTCCCAATAGCGGCTGTGATCTGTGCAGCCATGTAAGGCGCTAACCTGCTTATTGGGGGTAATTGGGGGTTCAATGTCTTACCCAAGGACACTTCGACATGTAACACGGACAAGCCGGGATTCGAACTGGGATCCCTTAATCCTAAAACGATCGCTCTACCTCCTGAGCTACTGCCGCCCCATTTACTCAATATTTTGAAATCATGTCTTGAGTAATGCACACACAAGATTAAAAATTACATGTAAATTACAGATATTGTTGTGGCTTGCATATAAATGCATGGATCACAAATTATGTTTTCTTTTAATAATACTGGAAAAACTGTCTTTAAAAGTCCTTAACGAGTGTTTGAATTTGGGCATGTAAAAGGTGTACGAATCCTGTGTATATTCTTGATCATGTCAACCTTTGGGAGTCTGGAAATTCAGAACCTGCACTCACTCATTCAATTTTGTTTTCCCTCTCTTTTTCAACTTTGAAGGAAAGAGCCGGAGTTAAAATGATCCTGATTCAAGATGGAACCCAGCCGCCAAATGTAGATAAACCGTTGCGCATCATCGGAGACCCGTTCAAAGTGCAGGTACTAAAATTTAAGTCATGAGATGGTACAAATGTGCTTTTGCTTTCTCGGGGTTTGTATTTCAAGGATATTATGTTGTTTTTGCAGCAAGCTAAGGAGATGGTCAACGAGCTTCTACGAGATCGGGATCACGGTGGTTTCGGTGACCGGAACGAATACGGCTCCAGATCGGGCGGCGGGGGCGGCGTTGAAGTCAGTTTGAAACTGAATGAAGTCCTCTTGCAGAAATATTTTAAAAAACATTTTGCTTGTTAATGTAAGTTAGTTAATTCAATTTTTTAATCTGTTGTGACAGATTGCCGTTCCCCGCCATGCAGTAGGGGTTGTAATTGGTAGAAGTGGGGAAATGATCAAGAAGATCCAGAGTGATGCTGGAGTGAAGATACAGTTTAAACCGGGTGAGTGCTTTAAAAAATGTCTACTTTTTTGTCTCCGTGCATGTCCGGCTCTTTACAAATCTAACACACTTCCCCTTTCAGATGATGGCACCGGCCCGGAAAAAATCGCTCACATTACTGGTCCTCCCGACCAGTGTCAGCATGCCGCCTCCATCATCACAGACCTGCTTCAGAGTATCCGTACCCGAGATGACGGGGGCCAGGGGGTGAGTGCACTATTATGGATGTCCCTGTTTTTCAGAATTCTCTCATACTAGTACCGCAGTATCACAAAGCTTACAGAAACTCCTCATTTGTTGTGGGAACTAAGAACCATGTGCTATGCATTTAAAAAAATGTATATTGGTTTTAAATCGGCTTTTATTCAGGTTTAAAAATGAAATGCTCGAAAATTATTTACACCAGAAGTGGCCAAGGTGGTGTCTCGGGCACCTGGTAACCCCCAAAGAACAGCTGTGTATCTCGAGGATCAATTCTGAAAATAGCTCACCAGTGATTGGTCATTCTGATCTTCTCGGAAGTTGGATTTTTAACTACCACGAGAAATCATTGATGTGATCAGTTGTCATAAAATGATCAATTCTTCCAAAATTATTTCAAAAATAAATCCCTGTGCCCATTCACAAGGTAGACAATTGTGTTGTTGTCAGAGCTTATCTAAACCCGACTTCCGATAATTACAACCTGATAATAACATGGTACCAAAGTAACTATTGTTTTTTTTTTTCTTAAATTTGTACATGTTTGCCTTTTGAATTTGTTTTACCCACACTAAAAGGAAAAGCCCTCGAACTACATTGTACTTTTTGTAGTGTCATCGATATGACACAGAACTAAAACCATAAAAGACGGACCGTTTCCATCTATAGCTATAGTTTCCATCTCCGAATGGTGAAAACTGCAACAGTACAATACAATGCATTCAGACCGTGTGGAAAATAAAGTGCATTTATTTTACATCCGTCTGAACTATTAGAAGATATAATTCATAGAAACACGTTTTTTAGAAACTTACGGCATTGCCTTGTTAATCCTTCATCGTGCTTGAAGATGGGTGGATGGATGCAACTGTCCTGTTAGCCATTGTATGAGTCTTTGATGACGTTGAGCTGTCCTAACCAGAATTGATGCGGGAAACCCAGGAGTATTATTTCCCTGCAATTTTCAACTTAGAGCTCTAATAAAGTTTCTATGTAGAACAATTCATTAACTTACATCAGTTTTAAGCCTTGTATTTTAAATACAATAAATTATTTAATAAAGAAAAACAGTTTTCATAAGTACAACACAATAAAGGCCATTTATTGTTGATTGATTCATTTTAATAACGCAAGTTATTTTAGAAACTGATAAATATGTAACAACAAATTAGCTCTCTGCTTCAAAACGGTTGGTGACCCCTCAACTACAATAGGTGCTGCTAAAAACTACATCATTGCACGTGGAACGCTTTGCTCTTGAAGGTTCCATTGTGAATGTCTGTCAAGTGTGTTTCCTGTCAGGGTTATCTGATAGTCTGAGTCACATTGTTTTTCTTGTTCCATAGGGCCCTCCTGGTTCCGGGATGCCACCTGGGGGGCGGGGACGCGGCCGAGGCCAGGGCGGCTGGGGTCCTCCGGGTGGAGAAATGACCTTCACCGTTCCTGCTCACAAATGTGGACTTGTGATTGGCAGGGGAGGGGAAAATGTCAAAGGCATTAACCAACAGACCGGCGCTTTTGTGGAGATGTTACGTCAGCCGCCACCGGACGGAGACCCGAATTTTAAATTGTTCACAATCAGAGGTTCCCCACAACAGATAGACTATGCAAAGCAACTCATAGAAGAAAAGATTGAGGTATGTTTTAAGTGTTCCTTGTTATTCCTGCATCACATCAAATAATATACGAATAAAAGAAACATGTCCTGTTTATTCAGGCTCCGTTATGTCCTGTGGGTGGAGGTCCAGGTCCAGGAGGCCCCGGTGGGAACATGAATCCCTACAACCCCAACCCTTATAATGCCGGACCTCCTGCCGGTGCACCGCAGTATGTCGAATTCACCAATGAACTGAAACTATGGGGAAGGAAAGCCATTGGAGTTCACAATCCTGTCTTTACAGTGGTGGTGCACCAGGTGGGCCCCAGTACTGTGCTCAGAGTTGGGGGAACAACTACCAACAGTGGCAGGCCCCCGGGCCACAAGACCCCAGTGAGTACTTCAAGCCCTAATTTGTATTATATAGTAACCGTTAGTGGTGTAATAAATGAATCATTTAAATAAAACACTATTGATTCAAATAATAAACCAAGCCGCTGTCGAGTTTAAACTTTAGTAGGTATTCAAAATAAGGCGAGAAGACATCAATGCATATTGAACTTGCAAGGAGGACCTGGGGAGGGGCTTTTAGATAAGAGAATTCCATCCCTTCCTAAACCCCTCTCCCACTTTTTATTTAATATTCAAGTTCACAAAAACAGCAAGTGAACGAAGCATTAAAAACTGTCTGTGGCGCTGTCGAAGTTCCCCTTTC
Source organism: Urocampus carinirostris (assembly GCF_059441175.1). NCBI lineage: Eukaryota > Metazoa > Chordata > Actinopteri > Syngnathiformes > Syngnathidae > Urocampus > Urocampus carinirostris. Next base: position 3,171,280 of record NC_142356.1, read on the forward strand.
TATCATTGGTTAAAATGTAACAGGCATATTTGTTCAAGTCAAGTCAAGTCAAGTCATTTATTTTTGTATAGCCCTAAATCACGAAGAGTCTCAAAGGGCTTCACAGATTGTTACACTATATTACACAGACTATTGTCAACCGACAAGAGGAGTAGGTTATTCGTATGCAATAGAGTAGAGGTGAGTTTTAAGTTTAGATTTAAACATTTCCACTGAGGTTGCAGATCGGATCTCAGGGGGAAGAGCATTCCACAGCACCGGTGCCCGGATGGAGAACGCTCTCGAACCAGCAGAAGACTTCTTTGCTCTCGGGATCACCAGAAGACCGGCACTCTCAGATCGCAGGCTTCGGACCGGGACATAGCGGCAGATCAGATCTGAAAGATAAGAGGGAGCAAGTCCATGTATGATTTTGTACAGTACTAAGAGAACTTTGAAGTCACATCTTTGGCTAACTGGGAGCCAATGCAGGTTAGCCAAAATCGGTGTTATGTGATCGTACTTTTTTGTCCTAGTTAAAAGCCTCGCTGCGGCATTTTGTACTAGCTGAAGAGACTTGATTCTGGACTTCGGGAGACCGGAAAGTAGTGCATTACAGTAGTCGAGACGGGAGGTAACAAATGCATGAATTATTGTTTCCGCATCAGACTGAGACAGTATTGAACGGATTTTAGCAATGTTGCGAAGATGGAAGAAGGCAGTTCTAGTAATTTGCTTTACATGCATCTCAAATGATAGATCAGGGTCAAATATGACACCTAAATTTTTAACTGAGTCACTCTGTGTGATGTGACATTTGTCAAGGTTCACAGCAGTTTTTGAGAAGAAGTCACGGCATTTAGAAGGACCAATGACTAACATTTCGGTCTTTTCAGGGTTAAGACGCAAGAAATTGAGTGACATCCACTCTTTTATCTCAGTGAGACAGGCCTCCAAATTTCCACAGTTTAGTGTGGAAGATTCCTCCAACGGAAGATATAGTTGAGTGTCGTCTGCGTAGCAGTGGAAGCTGATATTGTACTTGCGGATAATATCACCTAATGGAAGCATGTAAATGTTGAAAAGTAGGGGGCCGAGCACAGAACCCTGCGGAACACCGCAGGTAACATTAAAGGGCTCAGATGTCGTTTCACCATATTTCACACAGTGCGTCCTATCTGAGAGGTAGGATCTGAACCACGAGAGGACGGTTCCTGAGAGACCAATCCATTTTTCCAACCGTTCTAGTAGGATATTGTGGCGCACTGTGTCAAAAGCAGCACTAAGATCCAGCAGCAGCAAAAGTGATGAAGCGCCAGAATCCATTGACATTAGGAGATCATTTGTTACCTTGATCAGCGCTGTCTCAGTAGAGTGGTTAGCCCTGAATCCTGATTGCATCGATTCAAAAAGGTTGTTCTCAGATATGAAAGCATTCAGCTGCTGTGCCACTACTCTTTCGAGTACTTTAGAGAGGAAAGGTAGGTTTGACACAGGTCTGTAATTACTTAAGATAAGTACCACAAGAAGGCACTCAAAGACCACTTTGTTTCTCAAAGTCAGAACAGTTACCTTTGCATTATCATTTCATTGTAACAATGCATTGCCTATTTTATGAAAGAGCACATAAGGCACACCAGATAATAAGGTGGACTTTTGAATTTCTGGCCAAATTCTTTTTGTTTGTTTTTTCGGGGGGTGTGCCATATAGTCCAGAAAATAAGGTACTTTCTTATTAAAAAAAAATATTTAAATACTTGTTGGTTTACAAATGTATAATAATATCTCACGACTTGAAAAAGCTGACATAAAACACCCTTTCAACCTCTCCTATCAGATAAGGCGGCAGCAGACCCAAACGCAGCATGGGCAGCTTACTATGCGCAATACTATGGTCAGCAGCCAGGTGGCAGCATGCCAGCACAGGCCCCCGTAGATCCTGGAGCAGGGGGGGACCAGAACCAGGCAGCACAGACTGCTGGGGGGCAGCCAGACTACACAAAGGCTTGGGAGGAGTATTACAAGAAGATGGGCATGGGTGAGTGTCTATCAAGGAACCTTTTAGTACTAATATTTTACATTTGAACAGTGATGGTTTATTTATTCCGTGCATCGTGTTGTTTTTTTCTCAGTCCAGGCCACAGGGGGGCCAGCGCCCGCTCCGGGAACCGCTGCGGCGCCAGCTGCAGGAGCAGCACCCGGAGGCCAGCCGGATTACAGTGCAGCTTGGGCAGAATATTACAGACAGCAAGCCGCCTACTACGGGCAGGGGGGGCAGGCTCCTGGGCAAGCTGCTCCGCCTCAACCGGGACAGCAGGTACTCTCAATAATACTTTAACAATGGAGACCATTGCATTTGCTCTTGACTATATTGCATTTTTATTGTGTAATATATGATCACTAGAAGGCACTGTATTGTCGAATGCAAACGAAAACCAGTGCCACGGAGCACAGCATAGCAGCAAACATGGCGGAGACCTTAGGTAGTGATTCCACTATGTAAAAAATAAAATACAAATTTTTCTGCCCGTGATTTTGTTTTTGATAAAAATTAAAATTGGCCCCTGATGAGCAGGAACAATCCAAATGGCTGCTTGCATGCCTAGAGACAAATAACCCTATATAGATGCAGGTCCAGTAATCCTTCGTTTTTGTGTGAATTGTTCTCAAAAAGTCCTGTGTTAGGTAAAAGCAGCAAAGTAGAAACATTTATTTGTTAAAGATCAGTTACATATAATATAAAAGACTCGCAAAATAACTGCTATATGTCTAGCTATTGAAAAAAATCGTCTGCATTGTCATTATACACTGGTACAATAACATTGGGCTGGAACAGTAAAGCAGGGGGGCATTGTATAGAAAATCACTTTTATAGCATGTTTAAAATATTTACTTTGCCGAAATGACGTTATCTCTTCCCAACATTTGTCTCTTATTTTTTTCTGCAATAATATGGCAGTTGGAAAAATTGTTGGCTGCAAATCCTGGAATACTTGAGGAGTGCCTGTGTTGTGACTAAACGCAACACCAGTTGATCCCTTTGACTGCAGATAAAAATTGCACTCTTCTATCTTCAACTAAAGGAATACAATTCCAAATCAGGCTTAGAAGCTGCCCCATCGCTCAGGAATCGATCACCATGGTAGAAAGTGGTGGTTATATTCTTCCTTTGTCGCTCAAGTGCTTCTTGGCATCCATCACGGCTCTCATTCTGCCAGAGAAGGCAAAGTGATGTCACGTACCAAAGGGTCGATTGAACATTTTATCATTACAAACAAGATTGGCACGAAAGTTTTAACTTTGTCGTGTTTGACTGTTTCATTAAGAAAAAAAAGTTAACCTTTTTTAAGGGAACAGAAAGTGCTGCAGAACAGTGAAAGAAAAAATCAGAAAATAAGTAAATGCATTTTATTTAAAAGAAAGATAATGACGACATGTTGAACTTTACACAAGGGGCAGGCTCTTAAGAATATTATATGATTTTCATATTGGGAATGTTTATCATATTAAAAAAGTTAGATCTTTCAAAGCGGGTTTACATTTTTGACATTTTTCTCGATAAAAACATTTAATACACAAAATGAAATGTATTGCTTTTTTGTATAAGTCCAAAAATGATATGGTTTTTGGTTAAGTCAAGTCATGTTTATTTAGATAGCCCTTAATCACAAAGAGTCTCAAAGGGCTGCACAGACCACAGATTATGGCAAACTACAGACTATGACACCATCACCAGATCTAAAACCTACATGAGGGCAAGGAAAAACTCAAAAACCTCAACATGAGGAAAATGAAGAAACCTTGAAAAGGGACTGCACATGAGGTCATCCCCCTTCCAGGATGACCAGGCTGCAATGGATGTTGCAAGAACAAATAATAAAAACATATTTTCAACATAAAATATAAGTTATTCATATGCTATAGAATAGAAGTGTGTTTTAAGCTTAGATTTAAACATTTCCACTGAGGTTGCAGATCGAATCTCAGGGGGAAGAGCATTCCACAGCACCGGGGCCCGAATGGAAAACGCTCTCGAACCTGCGGATTTCTTCTTGGCTCTTGGGATCACTAGTAGATCAGCGTTTTCAGAGCGAAGGCTCCGGACCGGAACATAGGGGGAAATTAAATCTTAATAGGAAAAGGTTATCTTACCTATTTGCAGTTATATAGCATATACTTGTATGTATTTTTGTTTACTATCAAGTTAAGTGACAAACAATTTTTTTCTTCTTTTTTTCCGTAGAATATTCTGTTGTTAAGTGCACGGTTCATCTCCGTCCAAAACTTCAGTATTTTAATAAAGAGGACGAAATAAAAAAATTCTTTAACAAATGAGATTCATCGATTAATCGAAAAAGAAATAATCGAACGATTCGTTAATTCATTTTTATTTAAATATTTCGATGTCTGACGTTTTTGGTCTCAGGCCAAGTTAAGGGCTATCCATAGTGATACTTTGCCGCTTTTATTTCGAACTCTTTTCTGAACGGGTCACGTGATACACCCGCGTCGCGGGGCTTTAAACTTCTCCACTTACGTCATGAACAATTATATTATCTCAAATACTCCGCACATGCTTCAGGAATTTGAACCAAGAAGCTCATAATTCATTTCTACTTTATTTCCATTTCCAGGCGCAGTGATGACATTTGGTTTGGCTCTTGGGACTTCTGCTGATTTCCGTTTTTGGCTTCAACAATTCAAGATCACGGTGGCACCACCTCATCTCATTTCTACATTTTTAAACTTGATACTGTACTGAAGTTTTTTCTCCCCAAATGGAACGAAGGAAAAGGGTTAGCTCATCGATTGAAACAACGTCATTTTTTTCTGCTTCTTACCTCATTCACACCGTGTAATGAATAATCTGTGTTTTCAAAATAGTATCCTATAAATAGAGACTCCACAGCTCTACAGTTGCCACCGTCTTTTTAATGAATTTCACTTCATGGAACGTTTTATTTTGTAATTCTGTTTCGATTTACTCCCAAACTCACTTTTTAAAACCTCATTTAAGAATGTGTTGAAATTGCTGTAGTAGCAATCCCCCCCCCTGCCATTTTTTTCTTTTCTTCCTTTCCCTGAATGGGATAGTGTGTCTCTGCATTCGACTCAACTGGGGAAAGTGTGCAGATTCGCTGTAAAATGGCACTAGTTCATGTAGTATGATTGATTGTGCGAGCATGTCATAGTGCGTCTTCTCTCCGGTTACATCTACAACTTAATTAATGGATCATTTTTTTCTGTTCTAATAGGCTCTGTCATTGTATTTTTATTTTTTTACTGCTTGTTTTTAAATACTGAAAAATAAAACATTCAGATCGACAACCTCTCTGTTCACTTGGGATATTTAATAGATTTTATGAAAGGAGTATGATACATCTTTGTGTGAATAATTTACAAATGTTTTCAGGGTTTGTATGGGTGCTTGAAATCCTTGAATTTTAATGTTGTGTTTTCCATGTTTGAAAAGTGCTTGGTTTTGTTGCCATGTTCTTTGATTAGGTGTTCAAATAAGGGTTTTAAACGTATTTTATGGTTTTAAGAAAGGATTGGGGCTAGAGTTAGACACAGGTTTAGGCTACTTATTACAGTTTTAAACTTAATTTTGGGTCTGAAATCAAGTTGGGGCTAGTGTTACGTCCAGGGTTGGGTAGGGCTTCTTTAACTTGATTACTTTCAATTATTTTTGGATTACTCCGATACCAAATATGCTAATAAAAGACAAAAGAAACTAAATTGAATAAAATTACTAAATTTTGTGCAGGCTTGGGGAGTAACGGAATACATGGAACGGCAAAAATGATGTTGGCAAGCTGTGGATTTATTTTCATTTTGTTTCTGTTGCATTTTATGTTAGTTTTGCTGGAGATCAAAGCCAGGAGAGCAAGCTTACCACGTGTTGTGAGTCATAATTTTATTCATATTTAGTTTCTTTTGTCTTTTATTAGCATATTTAGTATTGGAGTAATCCAAAAGTAATTGAAAGTAATCAAGATAAAGTAACCCTACCCAACCCTGGTTACGTCTATAGTTACGTTTAGGGTTAGGGTCCTAAACTAAATTTAGGGTTCAAAATTCTGTAGGTTTAGAGCTAGGGTTCTGGTTTGAAACAGGGTTAGGGCTAGAGTTACAGCTAGGGTTTGGGCTATAAGTTAGGGTTTTAAACTGAGTTTAGGGTTCTAAGAAAGGTTGGGGCTAGAGTTAGGGTTTGAAACGAAGGTTTAGGATCCCGTTCTTTTGATGGGCGCTGGATTTCTCCTGGAAAAATTGTCTTTGAAAGCGCTTTAAATGTGCTTGAACTTGGCCATGAAAAGGATGTACGAAGAGAGCTAATAAAAGACAAAAGAAACTAAATATGAGTAAAATGATGACTCACAACACATGGTAAGCTTTCTCTCCTGGCTTTGATCTCCGGCAAAACGAACATAAAATGCGACAGAAACAAAATGAAAATAAATCCAAACAGCTTGCCAACATCATTTTTGCCGTTTCATGTGTTCCGTTACTCCCCAAGCCTGCACAAAATTGAGTAATTTTAGTCCTATTTAGTTTCTTTTGTCTTGTATTAGCATATTTGGTATTGGAGTAATCCAAAAGTAATAGAAAGTAATCCAGTTAAATTAACTCTACCCAACCCTGCCTGTCAACTTGTACGTTTTTGCCGTACAAAGAAAGTTTATTATGCATTTGAATACGTGCACGACGTACAAGAAAATCTGTACGGAAAAACGCTAATTTATCAATTATGGGTACCATCCGGTATACACCGACTATGACGAAACGGCAAATCAATCAAGTCAAACGAGTTCGCCGCGGTAGCCTCTATCTCGGTATCGTTTTTTTTTTCATTGCAAACGAAGCGAGCGGTTTGATGCTACTGTGCGCATGCAACTGCCGCCACGGATTTCATGTGGTAGTTTTGTAGTGTAAGTAAGTCCGTCTCTTTTTAGAGAACTGGCTTTTTCGGCTCAACTCATTAAAGAGAGCCGTCTTTCAAACGGCTCACTTGCTTTGATGCATTATATTACGAATCATTATTGTTGTATAAAGAAGTTAAGAAAAAAGGAAGTATATAAGGAGAAAATGAAAAAAGACCGGTTTGTGGTGATCCCTTTAATCAGTATAATACCAACAATAATTTAATGCAGAAAATGAATTCATAATTTGAATAAAAAAAAGTATGATTCTACTTAATTATATTTGCATGTATTTTTTTCCTTCTACGGTGAACGTCCAAGCTTCTTAATTTTTTGAACTTTTTTTTAATAATAAACCTCATTCATGTCGAGCAACTCAGTATCTCACAACAAAATGTTGATTAACAATGTATATGATATAACAAAACACATGTACAATATAACATGTTAAACTACATTAATAAACACGTTTGAAAATAAAATATGGTGTTAGATTATTTTGTATTATGTAAGGGAAAATACAACATTTTGTAAGGGCAGGTATGGGAAGTAGTTACCACCCCGCGGCCCAAGTGGGGATAAAAATGGATGAAAATCGATACTAAAATTATGCTACCTGACGTCATCTAAAATCGCCGTCTCTTAGTGATGACGTATTAGTCTCTCAAACGATTCATGTGTCCCCATCTTTCTCGCGCCTTTTGGAGGAATTCTACTCGACTTGTTTACGTCAAAGTAGCGAGTCTGTTTCTTACAAGAAGAATCAACGGTTAAAATAAACCACTTGAGGATGTAAATTGAGAAGAAAGGACATTTAAAAGCGGGGAAAAGGGCAAAGTTGGCTTGGTCGGCCTGTCTGACCAATGGCAACAAGGAACAGTCCCGAGTCGGAAATGGCGCCTGCCTCGAATTCCGACAAGGGGAACAAACACAAAAAGCTTAAAAGACCCGACGACAATATTGTTAAACTTGTCGTTAGAGGAAAGGTAAGTTCGTCCTTTTTCGAGCACTTTCTTATCGCTAGGTCGGCTAAGGCTTTGGCGTCTCACCAGCTTCATAGTTGTAATTTATTATCGCCTTTGAAGTTAGCTTGTTGGCTTTATCTCTTTATTAATATTTCGACCTGTTTATGTTTTGTAATTAATACAGTTCGGCGTGTTTGCTAGTTATAACACAGGCTATTATAGTGACAAGATATGCGAAGGACGTAAATAATTATAATTTAGATATTCGGCACAGTTCTGAGATCATTTGAATAAAACCAGCTATCGGCCTTCCTGTGCGGAGTTTGCATGTTCTCCCTGTGCTTGAGTGGTTGTCCTCCCGGGCAATCCAGTTTCATACCTGTCAAGCTCCACGGCTACATGCCCTTACAAACTGTCGTATTTTCCCTTACAAAATACGAAATAATCTTACACCATATTTTTTTTCCAAATGTGTTTATGTATGTTGTTTAACATGTTATACATGTGTTTCGTTATATCATATATATTGTTCATTAACATTTTGTTGTGAGGTACTGAGTTGCTCGACATGAATGAGGTTTATTAGAAAAAAAAGAAAAAAATGAAGTAGCTTGGACGTTCACTGTAGAAGGAAAAAATACATGCAAATATAATTAAGTAGAATAATCAAATTCTTAATTCATTTTCTGCGTTAAATTATTGTTGTTAATATAATGATTAAAGGGATAACCACAAACCTGTATTTTTTTCATTTTCTCCTTTTATACTACCTTTCTTTCTTAACTTCTTTATACAACATAATAATTTGTAATATAATGCATCAAAGCAAGGGAGCCGTTTGAGAGCCGGCTCTCTTTAATGAGTTGAGCTGAAAACCTGGTTCTCTATAAAGAGACGGACTTCCCTTCACTACGTCAAACCGCTCGCTTCGTTTGCAACAAAAAAAACGATACAGAGATAGAGGCTTCTGCGGCAAACTCGTTTGACTTGATTGATTTGCTGTTTGGTGATAGTCAGTGTATACCGGATGGTACCCATCATTGACAAATTTGTGTTTTTCCGTACAGATTTTCTCGTACGTTGTACTGTCTTAAAATGCATAATAAACATACTTTGTACGGCAAAAACGTACAGGTTGACAGGTATGCAGATTCCTCCCAAATTTCAATTGGGACTGGCTGGCAACCAGTTCAGGGTGTCCCCTGCCCACTGCCCGAAGACTGAGATGGGCTCCAGCACCCCCGCGAACCTACTGAGGATAAGCAGTGCAGATAATTAATGGATGGATGGATGGAATTCAAATGACAGCATCAGTCCGCGCATGTAGAACGCTCTCAGGCCTGCAGATCCCTTATTGGCCCTATCTTTTTGTCCTCTTTTTCAGATTCGTGGACATTTCTCTCAGGATGTGTTCAGGAAGCTCACTCCTCGAGTGTGCGTCCCATTGAAGAACATTGTCAGTGAGCAATACTTGCGAGCGGGGTAAGTCAAGTCACCCATCAGTTGTTGTTGTTTTTTCCACCATTCAACAGTCGTAACATTTCACTCAAGAAAACTAATATTGGAAGTCAGTGTAATGGTGATGCTATTTGTCTGCAGGCATATCTTTCTCGGCTTCACCAAGTGTGGCCGCTACGTTTTGTCCTACACCAGGGACCGCGGAGAGGGTGACTTTTTGTCTTTAGGTTACCAACTGTATTGGTGGGAGTTTAATCTCCACAGTCCACTCAAGCAGGTAAAATAATTTGTACTTGACAAATTCTGTTCAATTTAACTCCATTTACGTTTATTGGAAATAGCAGTTTTGTGATATTGTTTGATTCCAGTTGTGAGATTTCTGTTTCGAAAAGGCCAACAAATTAGTTCTTTAAAAAAATGTCAAATTTGGCCAGTTTACAGATACATTAGGCCGAATTGAAAAGATCAGTGTTTTTCAACCAGTGTGCCGTGAGACCTTGTCTAGTGTGCCACATGAAATTGCCCAATTTTATTATTTTATTAGAATTTTATTAGTATTTAAACAAAACATTGCTTTCTGCCATTGATCGCTCTGCCCTAACATTCATCCATACCGGTAGGTGGCAGCATTTACTTTCTCTCTTTTTATAAAGCAATTAACTGCTCATGAGACGGACAGGTACATATATTGATCACTTATTTTGTTTTTAATGAAGCTGTTTAACATTTTCCAACAGAAAATAATAAAAAAAATGGAGTAAAGTAAAAATCATAATTTAAATATTATCTTTATATTTTACAAAAAAAAGACTGAAAGAGTTAGAGCGTAGTGAAACATATTTTGTTCCACTAGAAAATCATTTTTGCTCATTTTTAGTTTATTTTTCTAGAAAAGCATCATAAAAATCTAGTAAAACTTGAAAACAGATAAAACATATACTGGAATACAATCCCAAATCACAGCAAAATTATTAACCAGAATGAAAGAATTGGTTTATCTCCTGACCCACTGTGACCGTGAATGATGATAAAAATGTTCATGTTAACTGTACAGTACTTTATTTACACATGCCTTTACAACGGTCATTGCAGTGTACCAAAGTGCTTATACTTATACTTTATATAGTCATTTTGGCAACATGATAATCTAAATAAAAAATCAACAACATGAAACTGGTACTGGCAATTCCTCTTCAAACATTTTTTACGGACGGTGTGCCTCAATTTTTTTCATGAAAATAAGTGTGCCTTGTGTCAAAAAAGGTTGAAAAACACTGGAATAGATTACCTCTTTATTGTCATTGATTAATACGTAGTGTTCATTGTTCACAACAAGATTAAACGTGGCACTCCTGGACAAACGTATCATAAGAGATTTAAAAGATAAATATTTAGTCTGTCTAGCTCTAGACTATTATATAAATCCTGATTTGCATGTGCGTGTGTGCTCATATGTGGCTTATAGGCTCCAAAACGCCTTAACCGATTTTTGTGAAAATACACAAAGTAGTACTTTAAGCATCTGGGAGTTTCTTTTGCTAGGTTTTGTGTTAAGGCACCCCCAATAAATACTAACAAAGACCATAAATATATGCTTTCGTGTACATGCAGCTCTGGAGTTGAATGCAATCCAAGTTAGGTAGAACCATCATGCTTGTAAGGTAAAAAAAAAAAGGATAATTGTGCAATGACATTAGCAGAGAAAAAAAGGTTTCCTGTTAGACTTTGCTTTAAGGGACCCGTAGCATCTGCCTAAAGGCATCAGGTCAATGAGGGTTTGGTCAGAGTGAGAGAAGTCCTTAATAATGTCCTCCAGACTAGGCAAAGCGCAGCCCACGATTTTCTGGACTAAGTCTATAACTTACTGTAAATTTTCCATTTTGGTGCTGTGCACCTAGCATATCAAACTGAATTGCAGCATGTATGTTATTGACTGTGGCTGTTGTCAAAACAATTATAACATTCTTAAGTGCTGTTGAGTTCAGGTATTATGTGATAACTAACGCTTCTGGTCTTTTGTCTGTGTGGTAGGTCCAATCTTTGCAGCTGTTTCCAGGTGAGGAAATTTATGACGACCTATACCTTACTGTGTGCGCGTGGCCAAACGACCACTCTAAAATCGTCGTCTTCGGTTTCAAGTAAGGTGTAATTGACATCACTCCATCATTGTTCCAGTGAATTCTACCATTTTTGTTTACCTTTATTGCTACACACTTCACCTGTCAGCTCTCTTCTGTTGAACTTGATGAGTACCGACAATGACACAGACATCTACATCTCCATCGTTTCCATGCCGCCACCTTTTCCTTGCCTCGATTGCTGCACACATCCCTCGCCCACGTCTGTACGCAACGGTAAACACACACATCGATACACTGGCTTTTTTTAGACTATCTCCAATTATTTTTGCATGGGCCTTTGTAGGAAGCGGCAAGTGCCAGGAGCACGGCTACGTTCTGACTTGCAAGTATCAGGTGGTGTACCCGGTTCCCATTTTCCAACCTACTTTCCAGCTGAAAAAGGACCAAGTCATCCTGTTGAATGCCAGCTACTTTCTGGTGGCTTGCAGCGTCTCTCTATGTCAAGGTATTCTTTAAAGTAAATACAGATAATTGACAGGGTTCATACGAGGACTTGAAATCCGGAAAAATGTTTTTCAAGCTCAGAAAATGCTTGAATTTCAGGTGAAGTGTTTGAAAATTCTTGCCATGTTTCTGACTCGACAGACCACGCATAAAAGAAGAGAGGGGGGGTCATGTTAAAAAGACACCGACACGACAGCTTCGATTGCAGTTTGTAATGTGAAGCGTCATCGCCCTCTACAGGTTCATCAGACCAAATCGCCGTCGAGTGTTGTCCGTGGTGAAAGATAACAGGAACATGAACCAGAAAAGGCAGCAAACACTAAAAAAATGGGACACTGAAACTTAGTTTCATGTTCTATACGTCTTTCCAACAAGGAAAAATGAACCCATGAGACTCCTTGTGATAAAGGGCTATACAAATAAACGTGACATAAGCACATTTTTTATATCATGGTAGTGTACACCTGTTTTTTTGTGCAAATGTTTTGTTTTTGTTATTAGTGGTTGCTTTTTTTGTGTGTGCCGTGCCTAAATAAAAAGCCACAGACAACAGAATGTGCCACGTTCATCATAAAGTCAAGTCATGTTTATTTGTATAACCCTTAATCACAAAGACCTCAAAGGTTATTGCACAGACTATTATTACAGACTATTATGACACCATCCCCTCATCTAAAACCTACATGAGGGCAAATAATACAAATATTATCAACATAGAAGAAGGTTATTCATATGCTATAGATTAGAAGTGTGGTTTAAGCTTAGATTTAAACATTTCCACTGAGGTTGCAGATCGAATCTCAGGGGGAAGAGCATTCCACAGCACCGGGGCCAAAATGGAGATTCCTCTCCAACCTGCAGATTTCTTCTTGGCTCCTGGGATCACTAGAAGACCAGCGTTTTCAGAGTGAAGGCTCCAGATCGGAACATAGGGGGAAATTTGATCAGAAAGATATGAGGGAGCAAGTCCATGCATGATTTTGTATACTGAAATGCCAACAGAGCCTTAAAATCACATCTTAAGCTAACAGGGAGCCTATGCAGTTTAGCTAAAATTTGGGTCATGTGATCAAAAGTGCTATATATAAATCACAATTCTACAAGACAGGCCATTTGAAAGGTGCTTCTCGTTGGAAACATTCTAAAGAAAGACCTTTTGTAAACTGAATATTTGATGTACGTTTCCAGCCTTCACAGACTTCGTTTAATGTAACTGATGTTTTTTTCAGGCAAGGCTGGACGCTGGTCTCAAATTCTCTACACCAAGAGAGTGGCTTCGTCATGTCAGGCATCCGCATCATCCTCCTCCCCAGCCTCAAGTTCCACTTTGCCTCAGGAATTTGCTGATGAGAAAACGGCACAAGACGCAATAAACCCAGCCCCTCCCTCTTCCAGTCGATCACAAGCCGTGATGCTAGCCCGAGAATTTGCAGCCGACCTCTTACGATGGGCCCAAGGGGGTGAAAAAGAAGAAGAGGAGAAACCCTCAGATCCTTTGCCAATCTACACTCAGCAGGAGGCGCAGAAAGAAACACAGACTTATTTGCCACAAACGTCGACGTCTTGCCAAAATTTAAGGCTGTCGTCGGAACGAAAGATGTCTAATGCGGACACGTCGTCATCGTTTTCTCCCCCTCCATCTCCGTCTGCGTCTCAGAACGTTGAATCCAGTGAACCTGGATATATCAACTACTCTCGTCTGTACTACTGCCTACACCCGGGCTTTGTGGAGGGGAACGCGGGAGGCGACGCAGGTAACTGCTACAAATGTGACTGTTTCATCCTTTCTGCTTCTTAAAGAGACATACTTCATTATGAAGCGCCTCTTAGCGGTAAATAAGAATTTAATTCATTAAAACAATGTCAAAACGAGTCAGGCTAATTTTTTAGGCCCGATCTTACCTCTACCAACCAATATTATGTCAAGTCAAGTTTATTTGTGACGCCCTTAATCACAAAGAGTCTCAAAGGGCAGCACAGATCAAAGACTATTGCAAACTACAGACTATTATGACACCATCCCCTGATCTAAAACTCACATGAGGGCAAATAATATACAAATATTATCAATTTAAAATATAGGTTATTCATATGCTATAGAATAGAAGTGTTTTAAGCTTAGATTGAAACATTTCCACTGAGGTTGCAGATAGAATCTCAGGGGGAAGAGCATTCCACAGCACTGGGGCCCAAAAGGAGAACGCTCTCAAACCTGCGGATCTCTTCTTGGCTCTTGGGATCACTAGTAGACCGGAATTTTCAGAGCGAAAGCTCCTGACTGGAACATAGGGGGGGAATATTCTTAACATGTGTTTGAAAGGACAGATCGGGGTCAAATATGACACCTAAATCTTTGACTGAGTCACTCTGGGTGATATTACATCTGTCAATGTTCCGAGTCGTTTTTGAGAACAAGTCACGGCATTTAGATGGACCAATAACTAACATTTTGGTCTTTTCAGACTTAAGGCGCAAGAAGTTGAGTGACATCCATTCTTTTATTTCAGTGAGGCAGGCCTCCAAATTTCCACAGTTTAGTGTGGCAGATTCCTCCAACGGAAGATATAGTTGAGTGTCATCTGCGTAGCAATGGAAACTGATATTATACTTGGGAATAATATCACCTAATGGAAGCATGTAAATGCTGAAAAGAAGGGGGCCAAGTACTGAACCCTGCGGAACACCACAGGTAACACTAAAGGGTTCAGATGTCATTTCACCATAACACAGTGCGTCCTATCTGAGAGGTAGGATCTGAACCATAAGAGGACGGTTCCTGAGAGACCCATCAATTTTTGTGATTATGCACTCTATCCCCACCACAAGCAATCATTGTTTTGTCCTCTCAATATTATGTGATTACTTAAAATATGCGCAATGTCACAACCAATGCAAAAACAAAATAAGTCTTCCAGCAAGAAAGGTTTTTGGGAGATGTCTGTACAAGTGAACACCCCAAACAAGGTTTCTCAAAAATATGTTTGCGTCAAGGTTACGACGACGATAAAGGACAGCTGGCGTTCACCATCACTGATCTTAAAGGGAGGAGCCTGCAGCCCGTCAGTGAGCCACAAGATGGACACGTGAGTGTCAAGTTCAAATTTTCAACTTCATTCCAGGGCTCAATTGATACAGTGGCTTGCGAAACTATTTTGCCCCCTTGAAATTTGTGACCTTTTGCTACATTTCAGACTTCAAACATCAAGATATCAAACTGTCATTTCTTGTGAAGCATCAACAATAAGTGGGACACAATCATGAAGTGGAGCACACTTTATTGGATATTTTAAACTTTTTTTAACAATAAAAAACGATAAAGTGGGTGTGCAAAATGATTCAGCTCCGTTGAGTTAATGCTTTGTATTATGGACAGATTCTCCCAACTCAGCTATAGATCTCTGCTGTTCATCCAGAGTGATCATGGGCCTCTTGGTGGATTTGCAGTGGTCTGATACCCCTTCCATTTCAATATCATTGCTTGCACAGTGCTCCTTGGGATGTTTAAAGCTTGGGAAATCTTTTTGTATCCAACTTTGAAATGAAATGATCTGAAATGATCTGCATTTATATAGCGCTTTTCAAGTCAAGACTTCTCAAAGCGCTTTACAGTGTGCTTCCCATTTCCCAATAGCGGCCGTGCAGCCATGTAAGGCGCTAACCTGCTTATTGGGGGCACTTGGGGTTCAGTGTCTTACCCAAGGACACTTCGACATGTAACACGTAGGAGCCAGGATTCTAACTTCGATCTTTTGATCCCAAGGCGAGCGCTCTACCTCCTGAGCCACTGCCGCCCCCACTTTAAACTTAGTATTTCGGACCTGCCTGGTGTGTTCCTCGTTCTTCATGATGCTTTCTGTGCTTTAAACAGACCTCTGAGACTATCGCAGTGCAGGTGCATATATACAGTGACTTGATTATACACAGGTGGATTCCTTTTATCATCGTTATATATATCAACATTGAATCATCCATCCTCACTGAACTTCTGGACAGAGTTTGCTGCACTGAAAGTAAAGGGGCGGAATCATTTTGCACGCCCACTTTTTCGTTTATTTGTTGAAAAAGTTTAAAATATCCAATAAAGTGTGTTCTACTTCATGATTGTGTCCCACTTATTGATGCTTCTCAAGAAATGACAGTTTTATATCTTTTTTTATATCACAGAGTTCAAGGGGGCCAAATAGTTTTGCAAGCCACTATATGCTCTGTGAATGTTTACGTTTCACTCCTTGCATGCTGACGTATGTATGTTTGTCTTGTTTTATAGAGCGTGTGTGTCGAGCAGTTGACTCTGGACTACGAATATCTCATTAACGAAGTGATCAGAAGGGACGCGGCATGGGCGTCGCAGTTCCGCTCTTTCAGCGATTATGACGTGGTCATATTAGAGGTCGGCAAACACGCGTCTTCACAGAGTACATGATAGCGGACCTGTGCTTGATCCCGCCTTTTGTGTGTCAGGTGTGTCCAGAAACCAACGTTGTGGTCATCAGCATCGGCCTGCTCTTGATGGCCGACTCCCCGTCAGAGCAATGCAGGTACTTGCTTTGAGTTCTTAAGTATCAAAAGCGTTAGAAGCCATTCCTTGAAGCACGCGTTTCCTCTCGGCAGGCCCAATATGTACCACTCCAACCTGCAGGTCAGTTGGGACCTTAACACGGGGTTGTGTTCCACGTTGGGTGTCGGGGACCTTACTGAGGTCAAGGGTCAGACCAGGTAAGGAAACTCCCAGTGAGATGCAAAAGCTATGTCTACTTGTCGCATAAAATCATGTTGCAGAATGAGCCTACTATCCATCTATCTACCATGGTCATATCCCTCGAGAGGGATGACCGACAGCAAGACAACATATACAAAAATAAAGAAAAGAAAAAAAATTAAAAAGGGAAAAAGTAGCAAAAAAACACAAAAATCTTTGGACCATGGTCAACCTAAATGCCCAAACACCCAAACAAGTCAAGCACCTCGGCATTCAAGTTGGTCAAGCTTTCGTCCCTCCAGATGAAACGGGACACCAGAAAGCGGCCATGTCACTCGGGTCAGGGTGACGCAACACACTCTTCTGTTCAACAGTAGAGCCCGACAGCTTTCACTGGTTTACCCCTGCCGCATCATACGGGTGCCCAGCCCATCCTTAAGAACGCATCCACAATCCCACTATCCTTTCACAACACGTCTCCACTCCCTCCTAACACCAACAAGAGCTCTAGCTTCCATTATATTTAGACCTCTTTCCTGCAGTGCACTCATAACACCATCCATCCACGTCAATGTCGGCCTTCCTCTTGGTCTCCTTCTATTTACCATTGCTCTGTAGATTCTCTTCAACATTCGCTTCTTATCCATCCTCTCCATGTGTCCAAACCAACCGAGTACTCTCTTATCCACGCGCTTGCTCAGTTCCACGACTACTACTACAGTTTTGTCTCTCGCAATTTCATTTCTCAATCTATCCAAACTTGTCACTCCTAACATACTCCTCAAACACTTCATCTCAAAAACATTTCATTTCCTTCTCAAATCTGCCTTCAGGCTCCAAGTCTCTGCACCATACAACACAGTCGGCACAATCACACTCTCATAAAGTCCCCTCTTAACATCCATACTCATACTCTTGTTGCTCATCACTCTCCTCAGAGCACCCCAAACCTTGCTTCCTTGATTCACTCTGTGCAATACCTCGCACTCCATTCCACCAACTGCAGCCACATCACAACCCAAGTACCTAAAGCTTTCAACTTCCTCCACGCAACCTTATTTCTGACGCCATGCCCACTCTATCACGTGAACACTTCATCACCTTACTCTTCCCAACATTCACACATAACTTACGCCTATCACACACTCTTCCAATCTCCATGACAAACCAGGGGACAGGGGACACCCTGAACTGGTTGCCAGCCAGTCGCAGAGCACATAGAGACAGACAACTCATTCGCTCGTTCACACCTAGGGACAATTTGAACTGGTCAATTTACCTGAAATGCATGTTTTTGGAATGTGGGAGGAAACCGGAGTGCCCGGAGGAAACCCACGCAAGCACGGGGAGAACATGCAAACACCGCACAGGAGGTTCGATATCATGGCCTCAGAACTGTGCCACACACGCGCTAACCACTGCTCGGCTGTGCCTATATTTTCCATACATGAGGCGCACCGGATTATAAGGCGCTACAATGGGAATGTCGACATGTCGCTACAATGGGAATGTCGACAAAACATTAGTATAGTTCAGTCAAACTTATTACCCCCTTAGCATTCCGAAAGCTTGCAAAGAAGCAAATACATGTCTCAGACATGTACGGAAACAGTGTCTGTACAATGTCACCAATCACTCAAATGCATCGTTCCAAATATCATTTCTTAGTTTCCATTTGATTTTTTGCTGGCAACTGTGTGGACAGCAAAGTAAGAATTTTATTGTGCAGGGAAACGGGGTTCTTTACTGTGCATATGACAATAAACACTTTGAATTGGATTGAGTTTAAAAATAGACGCATCACAGAAACATCAAGATCGTTCTAAAACAAGATACCGGGAAAATCTAAATCCGCGTAGCTCACCTAAGTTCTCTTGCAGCCATCACGTTCAATAATGATACGTAACCATGGTCTTCTTACAACCGTGAGTGTAGTAAATCCAGGAGAGTCAAATGTTTACAAATACAGAATAGTTAAAAAAAAAATTCTCTATGCCGTAGTGCAACCCAACGTGTGATTCGCATTCAACTTTTTCGGCCAATTGCAGGCTTTGTTTCGCCCTTTTAGTCTATGCGAGCCTGTAAATGATAAAAAAGATCCGCCCTCTTTACCTCCGAATAACTTAAGCCAATAGTGACTGATTCAAATGATGATTGACACATTGGTTAGGAAATGAAACGCCGGTATATAAATCCCAGCATACACCGCGGACGACTTTGCCTTCGGGGGGAAATCTAGTCGGCGGCTGTTGCGTAAGTTGCGAGACCTTACGATTTATTATTGATCCATATAAAAGGCGCACTGTATTATAAGGCCCATGGTCAGCTTTTGAAAAAAATAAAGGCTTTTAGGTGCGCCTTATAGTGCGGAAAATACGGTATACAAATGAAAGTAAAGTTGCACGTTATCCATCGTCAGCAGACTTTGGAGTTCTTACAGGAAGTCGTGCGTGAACATGCGGACAAAGTTGCTCATCCCCGAGAGAAGCTCGCGCCACATCAATCGCCTGACCAACGAAGGACTACTCCGAGGTGGCCGCACGTTTTCACTCGATTCCCATCAATTCCAGTTTTAAGGCTAACGAAACGGTTACCTCCCTCGTAGGATCGTCACTTCAGGTGCTGGCCGATAACGACAGATGCACCTGGATCGTCCTGTGACGGCACAAACCCAAAAGGAGAACAACCCGGTGGTGGAATAACATGTCGAGGATGTTCTCCGTCACGGAACTGTATCAAGTCTTTTGTTTTTCCATTTATGTTTTTTACTACGATGCGTTTGTATTCACACGTGGTTTACTCAAAGTACAAAAGAGAACCAGACGGATTGGACCAATATTTTGACGATTATGCTAAGTTTGTTTCTTCCACAATCAATGTTCCCTGTAATTTTTCTTACGGGTCTGAGCGTTCACACAAAGTCGGTGAGCAACGCTTGAAACAATAGTGAGCAACGGCAATCCCAAGTGTGGCAACTAAGTCATTATCAAACATGTCCAAAACTTGACATCAAGTTACATTTTGCTGAGTTTCCGGCAATGCAAAAAAAAAAAAAAAACACTTTTGAATGAATTGACTAATGTATTATTGCAAAGGTTTTACGGCCTACAAACGTCATTTGTTTTTACAACAATTCTTTCACAAGATTTTCTTTTTTTTTTTTTCCTGCTATCTTTTGATGCATACTACTAACATTTTTGGGGGCTTATTGAGTCGGTTGTAAGATACAGAACTGTATTTAATCACATTTTTTTAGTGGAAGTACAATGTTGGCAACAAGATTGACTTGGTATCATTGGAAATTATTTGAATGCAACACAAACCTTTTCTTCTTTTTCCCTGTTTTTTTCCTATTTTTTTTTAATTCCTTTAAAAAAATCTCATTGTGTTTATTTTTTCCTAGCTGTTACTTTTTTTCTGTTTGTTCTCTATTTGCTTTTTTTCCTTTGTTTCTTTCTTTTCTTTTTTTTCTGGCTTATTTCTGAATTTTTCCTACATTTTTGTCTTCCTTTTGTTTCTTTTTTTCTCAGCTTTACTCTACTTTTTCATTTTGGTATTTTTTTTCTTTTTTATTCTATTCCCCCCTTCCTTTAAGTCATTTTGTGCATAATTTTACATCATACTTGGTCGTGTTGGGATTAAAGAAGCAAAAACAACCTAAAGAGCCGTTTGGGACCCGAAAGAGCCGGTTCTCTTTAGTGAGCCGAGCCGAAGAAGCCGGTTCTCAACAAACTCTACTCACTTAACTCAACTTCGTCCTACTTCGACTCGATTTCAAAATACCGCATTTAGGACACAACGTCAGGGGAACCCATGTATTTTTACCTTCATGCACTGTAACTTTTGACTTAAGTCGCCTATTAATTAGTAATTTTGAGCCCTGATTTTTGTGCGCTGGCTCGATTTTCTTGTGCGCTGAGAATGTGCGGGCAGTGCGCGATTGCGCACGCGCGCAGCTTAGAGGGAACATTGTCCACAATAAGTATTTCCCAAATGTTTGTGTCTGCCCGAGTGTGCGATCGGATCGATTGCGCCTAATGGTTCACCAGAGCCTGAAACTGGTCCCTTAGATCAACTAGACTTGAGTAGTTTTTTCCGTATGATTGAATAAATGAACTTATTCTGGATGAGTTGATGAAATTGATGCATTGTTTATTCTGAAGGATTTTATACATTTTACTGTAAAGGATTTTATACGATTAAATACAAGTTACATTTATCGAGTGCAATGAAGATTTTCACTGAGTGGGCTTCTGGTCACGTTGCTCCAAATTCGGAATGTTTTGGCTGGGGAATTTTGATAACAGGACTCTGACGAAGGACGTCAGGCATTGTTTTGATAAATGTTCGGTGTTGTTTTGAGTTTCATACATCAAGGCGAGGGGGTGGACCCCATGTGGGGGCTTTCATTGGCACGCCCATAGGAGGAGCCGGCACACCAGCTTGCAGCAAAAATGTGGGCCGAGAGAAGGAAGCAGAAGATTGAGAGAGGAGGCTTGACAAAGAAATCAAATCCGCCCCCGTGTGAAAATGTCGGCTATTCTTGTCCATCTTGTCCCATCACGAAACGAGTGTGCATAGTTAAGAGAATTTAGGTAGTGTTTGGTTAATGGAGTCAGGTAACTAATCCGAACAATTTGGTAAACGGTACATTTTAAAATTTATTTCCTAACAATTTGGACTGCATAGAAGTCTTTTTTCCATTTTTTTCCATCCTTGTATTCACACATTGTTTACTTTAAGAACAAAAGAGAACAACGACGAAGAATTTGATGGCTATGCTAAGAGTTTGTGTCTTCCACAATTTGTAAGTATTCTCTAAATGTTTGTCTCTGTTTGAACCTGTCTGTACGTGCGTTCGGATGAAAATGGATCAATCAGATCAACAATATTGCTGTAGGTTTATCTGTATTCAGGGGTTTGTACGAGTGCTTGAAATCCTTAAATGCTTGAATTTTAATGTTTTTTTAGGTTTGAAAGGTCCTTCAGTTTTAGGTGAAGTTCTCGTAAATCCTTGAAATTGTTGCCATGTTTCTTAGGTTAGGAGCTAGGGTTTAAGCTTCAAAAAGGGGTTTTAAACTTTTTTTTATGCTTCCAAAATAGGATTGAAGCTTGCGTTAAAATCCGAGGTTTAGGCTCTTTCGTAGGGTATTAGGGTTGTTGTTAGGTTTTCCAGGACCCACAATCAGAGGTTTAACAGTGTATTGGGGGCAACCGGCATGAACCTAAAGCGCTCTGCATACAAGAGGAGTGGGAGAAAAATGCCAACAAAATCTTCGGGAAATCTTGGGCTGATTCTTGTCAGGCAGCAGCAACAGGCATGATGTCCACAATAAAAGTACAATTCGAGAACTGGTGCTGTCGGTTGAGTCCTTAAATAGCTTGGTGGTGGTGGGCCATGTGTGGGTGATCAAGGTGATTATCCAGTGACTGGCGGAGAACATTGGCATGTTGGATCTTCAGATTTGTGATAGTTTAAGTTTGGCCCAAGTTCAGGGTTCGAAACTAGAGTTTGAGCTCCACACTAGGTGATACTGCAACACCCATGTTTGACATCGAGGATTGTGTTTCCAGTATTCTAAAACAAATGTAGGGTTCCAAAATACTTTAGAGCTAGGGATAAGGTTTAAAAAGGGGTTAGGGCTAGGATTATAGCTTATTTTGGTGTAAGGATAGGAGCTAGGGTTTGGGCTACAAGTTAAGGTTTTAAACCGATTTTGGGGATAGAGTTAAAGTTTAAAAGTAACGTTTATGCTTCTGTTCTTTTGATTGATGCTGGGTTTCTCCTTTGGTTGGTCGTGAAAACATAAAGGGAAGTGTCTGAATTTGGCCATAAAAAGGCTTATGAACCCTGTGTTTTATTGAACAAACTATCTTGAAATTAAGAAATTGATGCATTAGGTAGGTCCAGTACATTGAAATAAAAATGTTTTATTTCTTCCCCTAAAAAAATTTGATATGATTTATATTGTAAGGGTAGTTTTCAAATGTTGTGTATTCGTCCCATTAAAAAAGGCTTAACTCCAGTTTTCAAATCTTTATTATCCCAAGGCAGCCATTTTACATGAAACGAGTGTCTGCACACCACAAAACAAGAAATGTCACCAAAAAGTCTTGTGTCAAATTGTACTCCCGAACAGACCCCAATAAATAAATGCCAACAGAAAGCAAATAGATTTTTTTGTGTATTATCATTTCAGACGACCCCCAAGTCCCGGATCACTCCTGATCATCTTATTCAAGAATCTTGGTGGTAAACAAATAGAAACTCCACTCACTTGAAAATAGAATCAACTTTGGAGTCAGTGACAATAAAGCTACAAAGATCACAGATTGTACAAAGGTATTAGAAGGGACAACGAGAAACCCTTTCACGGGGAAAGGTACGGCAGCATAAGCTTGAAGGTAAAATCTATAAGAAAACAATCCTCTTTTAAATTCTCATTTTGAACGTTTTCTTTTTCAACAAAAACAGTCACAGATAATTATTCAACATGAAATCCTGATTGTGTTCTTTGTAAAGGGTCGCTTTTGACGTAGAGCACTTTCCCCGATGTCCGGTCCAAAATCACGATAAAAATAGTCGAGTAATCTGTAGGCACACCACGACACGTATCCTAAGGCAAGTTGATAGTCAAAGAGCAGAAAACCAAAACAAATATTTACTATAAATCGAGGTCATACGCAAATGTTCTTCAAAATCAGGAGAAAGGAGAGGTTGGCAAATGCATTAGAGTGCTTTGCAAAGGTATTGGCCTCCCAAAAACTTTGACATATTGCTATTTCATGCTGCAAACTTTGAGATGAAAAACTCAAAATATTTTCTCATAATCACATGTAGGAACAATTGTGAAAAAAACATTTTATAATATGCCATTTTTTTTAATTTAATACTTTGCAGAAGCTCCTCGTGCTGCGATCGTAGACACATCTCTTCTAAGGTATGTCTTTAAGTTTTGCACACCCTGAAACAAATATTTGCCCATTTTCTTTACTAAACAGCTCAAGTTCTTTAAAGTTTGAGGGTGATCGTTTGTGCACAGCATTTTTCCAGATCTTTCCACAAATGGTCTATAGGAATGAGGCCTAGACTTTGGCTTTTAAACCATTCCATTGTAGATTTTGCTTTGTTTAGAGTTGTTGTCCTCATTGGAAGGTGAACCTGTGCTCTACTCTCAGATCTCTTGCTGATTCCCAACAGATTTTCTGACAGAATTGCCCTGGATTTGGCTTTATCCATCATCAACTCTATAAATCTTCAGTCTATGCTAATGAATCAACTCCACAGCATGATACTGCAACCCCCATGTTTGACATTGAGGATTGTGTTTCCAGGTTGACGTGCAGTGTTGCTTTTACGCCACACAAAGCTTTGCATTCAGTCCAAAAAGTTCAAATGTTTTCATTTGACGCACCTTTTTCCACATGTTGTGTCTCCCATGTGGCTTCTTGCAGACGCCAAATGGGCTTTTCCATGGTATTCTTTCAGGAAGAGCTTTCTCCGCACTCTTCCATAAAGGACAGATTTATACAGAGTATGACTAATAACAGTCTTTTGCACTTATTGTCCCACCTTAGCTGTGTATGTATACAGGTCATTCAATGTAATCATGGGCCTCTTGGTTGCGTTTCTGATTAGTTTTCTTCTTATTTGGGCCGAAAGTTTCGAGAGACAGCCAGGTGTTTGTAGGTTTGCTGTGTTTTATTCTCTCTATTTTGTTTGCACAGTTCTCCGGGAGATTTGTAAATGTTATTTAGGTCAACATTGGATCATTCCAAAGTCGTTGGAAAACTTTAGCTGGCTGAGTTGAGAGAACAAGGGGCAAATATTTCTAACACCTACTTTTCAGTTTTGTTGTAACTATAATATAAAATTTTGAAACAATTAGGTTCCATTCGAAGATTGTGTTTAACTTGATTCTTAGAAACTATTTCCTTTTAACTTTTAAAGTTGGGCTTGAAATATGGCAATATGACAAAGTTCTTAGGAGGTGGAGCGGGCAATGCAATACTTTTGATAGGCACTGTACGTCTCTTGTTTTTGTTTTTTTTTCTCCTCGCTACAAAAATTCATGACAATGATACCGAACACCCAAATTACTGCAACGATACATGATATCGAATACAAAGTCGACGAGGATAGCAAAGGCACCGCGAATCAGTTGGCCAAATCAAAACCTATTCAATTTGGCGCCCCCCCTTTTATCGTTTCCCCATCATAAAACACACTCCTGCATAGACATGGCAAAAACAAAGGTAAAGCGAAACCACGAGGACCAATTCTCAATTGTTGATTAAGGCGGCGTAAGGAAAACTTACACGAGATATCGGCTAAATCTGTGCAGGGCTAGTCACGAATGCTTCGGGAAGGCACGAGGATCCAACATGACGACGCCAATAACAAACCCAAATGGCAAAACAAAGGGCGAATAATACATCATTGGCATAAAGGCTCTTCTTTTTTTTTCAGATGTGCTCACCACACTGGACACACAAACTCGACATCAAATCATCTTAGGACAGGAGACCCCCGGGATACAACGTTTATCTGTTCTGAGGTGAGGATGGCAAAATGAAATCGCTTTATACAGTAATAGGCAGGGTTGGGTAGGGTTACTTTAACTGGATTACTTTCAATGACTTTTGGATGACTCCAATACCAAATATGCTAATAAAAGACAAAAGAAACTAAATATGAATCAAATGATGATTCACAACACGCGGTAAGCTTTCTCTCCTGGCTTTGATCTCCGGCAAAACTAACATCAAATGCGACAGAAACAAAATGAAAATCAATCCATACAGCTTGCCAACATCATTTTTGTCGTTCCATGTATTCCGTTACTCCCCAAGCCTGCACAAAATGGAGTCATTTGATTCCTATTTAGTTTCTTTTGTCTTTTATTAGCATATTTGGTATTGGAGTCATCCAAAAGTCATTGAAAGTAATCCAGTTAAAGTAACCCTATCCAACCCTGGTAATAGAAACCTATGATAATTAGACCTGAACTCCTGGTACCACGGATTAAAAACAAAACGTTAAAATAACAATAGTACATTGTGCTACCTGTACTTATAATGTATAATATGTATCTCAAATTTTTATTTTGAAAATCAATATAACATTTTATTTCACTCTCACCCAGCTCAATCTAAGCATTTTTTAAGTGACAAACGTTAAATATGTGAGGCCGTAATCAAAATTCTTTATAGATAATTATTAACGCGGGCAGCACGGCGGCGCAGTGTTTAGCGCCTGTGCGGCACAGTTCTGAGGTCATGAAATCGGACCTCCTGTGTGGAGTTTACATGTTCTCCCCGTGCTTGCGTGGGTTTCCTCCCGGGCAATCCAGTTTTCTCCCAAATTTCGAATGGCCGGTCCAAATTGTCCCTAGGTGTGAATGAGCGAGCAAATTGTCTGTCCCTGTGTGCCCTGCGACTGGCTGGCGACCAGTTAAGGGTGTCCCCACTGCCTGAGGATGGCTGGGATGGGCTCCAGCACCCCCGCGACCCTACTGTGGATAAGCGGGGCAGATAATGGATGGATGGATATTAACGCAATACCAACTTAAAATATTCCATGTATTGTTTTTAATATCTTTTAAAGTCCAATCCATCATTAAGAGTTGTTTCCCTCGTTGTGCCATTTTGCGTTTATATCTTTCATTGAGCCTTTCTTTTTCTCTATTTTCTAACACTTGTCTCTGGTACGGATTTAAATGGTGTGATCACGAGAAAATCCAGCAACTTTTCAGGATTCAGCGCTCTCGTTTGATTCCTGTTGCATCCAATGTTTTGCGATTGTGGTCAATTATATTTTCAATCATTGCACAAATCAGGTAGTATACTACCGTAAAACCTGGTGTGTAGCACATACCCAAACTTTTGAGTTTTTTACGTTAAAGAAAATGTGCACTATACACGAAAAAATACGGTAATTGTGCCGATTGTTTACGGCCATATTACCTAGCAAGGGTAATAATGCGTGTGCCTTGTTTGTCTGTACAAACGCAAGCTTTGTTCCCATGACTATGTTTTTGCTTCTCCCTTTAGCATCACCACAAGCAGAGGTAAGACCTTGAACCGACCCGAATTTCGTGTCGGGCCTAAAATATCAAGCATTACATCCGGGTCAGGCTGGGCTTCTCAGTCACTAGCTTTTTGTTTTTTAAATTATCCACGCATCACTGTCCTTTGACTCTATACCTCACTCTGTCTTAAAGTGTTGAGCTGGATGCTCAGGACTTACTGCTGCTTTGAATGACGGACGAGCATAAAATTTTCCCGTCAACTCTTAAAATCAGTTTATGATGGAAAAGGATTGGTTAATGTAACCAAGCAGACACAGAAATATGAAAGATGTAAATGTTAGAGTTTTCTTAAACCTAGATTTGGTTATCCTAAATCACCTCCCCTCCTCCTGAGTCCTCACTAATAAAACATGAAATTTGGTGTTTGTTTTGGGTTCAGTCCTGCAAATGAGGTTCATTGAGCTGGGTCAGCTTGGACTGGATTCTTTTAGGACCCTTTGGATATACAGTACAAAAAATACCGCATTGTATTGCCGACTCGTAGTAAAACGAAGCACACGAGATTCTGAATTGCATTTAGGGAAGAGGCCAGCCAATTGCATGATGATTGGCATATTCATGACTGATGCAAACCAATAGCAGACCAGCATTTAAGATGACGTCAACCAATCGCAGACCGGCATCTTGGGAGGCATAACACCGCAGAATTGAATGTTTTTGGAACGCAAAATGATTTCTTGTTGATGTATAGTTGGGGAAATGCCGTAAATAGGGGCCAAAGAACATATTGTTACACACCCTAAGGTGAAAATAAGGTAAGGCGGGTAGGCCGTATCCCGGGGGTCTGCTATACACGCAAACGAATGACGACACGATTGCACGCGTTTCCCTTCTAAGTCGGCGTGTTTTGCGTCTCGGTCAGGTCCTGCAGACTTAAGCCGGTCCTGGGCTGCTTGGCCGGGGGCTCCAGCAGCTCCTTGTCCTCCAGCATGCCGAGAGAGCCGGACTGCAAGACCAGGTCGGCGCTCTCCTCCTCGCTCTCCTCGTCCTCGTCTTCGTCTTCCTCGTCTGATGAGGGGGAAAGAAGCCGTCAAAGGAAATCGCACGGTGAGCGAAATCCGGGGGTTACCTTTTTCCGGGTCGGGAGTGGATCGGCTCTTCGCGGTGCTGGCGAACTGCGAGGCGTTAGAACACGTATGTCAAAGTCGTGATCGTCTGGATTCATGATTGAATCACACATCGGGAATTTTTAAGAGTGTTATTATGTTTTGCCCTTTAAGAAAATAAAAGAAGAGTAAAAAGGAAAAAAAAGAAAACTCTGGGGGGAAAAAGACAACGAATTGAAAAAGGGAAATAATAAAAAATAATGAAGCAAGAAAAGAAAGCAAGGAAAACAGAAAAGAATAAAACAAAAAGGGTATGTCGATTGTATATATTTTTTGTTTGTGTTGCTGCATGATCAGGGATGGGTAGGGTTACTTTAACTTGATTACTTTCAATTACTTTTGGAATTCTCCAATACCAAATATGCTAATAAAAGACAAAAGTAACTAAATATGAATCAAATGACTCAATTTTGTGCAGGCTTGGGGAGTAACTGAATACATGCAACGGCAAAAATGATTTTGGCAAGCTGTTTGGATTTATTTTCATTTTGTTTCCGTCGCATTTTATGTTCGTTTTGCCAGAGCTCAAAGAGATCAAAGCCAGGAGAGAAAGCTTACCACGTGTTGTGAGTCATCATTTTATTCCTATTTAGTTTCTTTTGTCTTTTATTAGCATATTTGGTATTGGAGTCATCCAATAGTCATTGGAAGTAATTAAGTTAAAGTAACCCTACCCAACCCTGTGTATGATGGGGGAATCAAACCTCTGTCAAAATGTGTGTGAGAAATAAAAAGTTATATATAAAAAAAAAAAAAAAAAAAAAAAAAAGAAGCAAAAAGAGGATGAAAGAGATAGGAAAGAGAGAGAAACGGGAGCTTCAGTGTAGGATTGCGGCAGATGACTGTTTTGGGTGATTTTTAACTGATTGGATACAAAATCCAACCTAAAAATACAAGTAGGAGTGTAACAAAATGAATAAAATACATCATAAAAAATACAAAGTATGGAGAATGATTATAAACATGTATACACTTTAGAAAAATACATTTAAAATGAAATTGACATATGTTACAATATCCATTGGAAGGGGGATGACCTCATGTGCGGTTCTCAAGGTTTCTTTATTTTCCTCCTGCTGAGGTTTTTGAATTTTCCCTTGCCCTGATGTAGGTTTTAGATCAGGGGATGGCGTCATAATAGTAGTCTGTGATCTGTGCAGCCCTTTGAGACTTATTGTGATTAAGGGCGTCACAAATAAACTTGACTATTTCAATCTAATTATATTTTTTAAAACTATTTTAGACGAGAGAATGATGGTAAATTAATACTACTTAGCTTTTTTCTTTCTTTGGAGTAAATTTAACCCACTTTTGCTATAATAACTATGGTCCGAATGGCTTGTAGTAATTCCGGCTTCTTCCATTTTCAAAGTTCGAGGACCTCGCCTAAATACGAAAGTGTAAAGGGACAGTGTGGTATTGAGCGCCTTCAAGTGGTAAAAAAGAAATTAATTCATTTATAAAATATGAATTTAAAAATAATTAGTAATAAATAACTACGACGAGTGCGGGTCACAAATGTTTAAACACAGTAGCTTTCAGTGTCAAAAAAGTTTGTGACACCCTACACTTGATTATAATTCACGAATCAGCATCGGTTCAGAAAAAAATTGCACGGGGCTGGCTGGAGGAAAAATATAGCTGATTGATGTATTCAATTTTGTATCAGTAGAAGGTCTAAATTCCAATTTCTTTTGTAATACAGTGGAACCTCGGTTCCCGACCATAATCCGTTCCAGAACCCTGTTCAAAAACCGATTTGTTCGATCGTGAAAATCATTTTTCCCATTAAAAATAATGTAAATCGTTCTAATCCGTTCCAACACCCTGAATGTTTACCATGAATGTTTAACGTAAACAGAAAGCTAACCCAGGCTAATCGTACGTTCGCGTTATCGTAATCTTCCGTACGAAAGATTTCCCTAACATGAACGTGTAAAAATAAAAAATCAGGTCGTTTACAAGTCATTTAGCACCTGGGTCTGCGCAACAAGTGGTGAGCGGTTCATTGGAAAAGGGGCTCCGTTCCAACACCCTCAATGTTGGGCTCCGTTCCAACACCCTGAATGTTTACCTTGAATGTTTAACGTTAACAGAAAGCTAACCCAGGCTAATCGTACGTTCGCGTTATCGTAATCTTATGAATAGGATTTCTTACCTTTGTGGTGGTCAGAAGAAGGCGCTCGCACATCTCCTTCATATTTGGCTATTATTTCTTTCTTAAATGCAATAGTTGTACGCACTACTTTTCTTTTTTCACCTGTAGCAACTTTGCTGCTTGCACTGACTTTCTTCAGAGGCATAATAAGGGGCTAAAACACCTGTACGCCGCTCAGCATCGCACCATAGCGTACGCACCCACGCATTACCGGCGTTCGAACTCTTTTTTTTTTGACCTAACAGCGAAGCAAGAATTTCTCCAAATTTTTGGTCGGACTGAGAGGCGTTTGAAAACTGAGGTTCCACTGTACGTGGAAAATAGAAGACCAAAATGGATAACATAAGAAAATCCATTTTTCTCGTTGTTTCATTGTCTATTTGTTTATAAAGGGACCATTACATCCAATCGGTTTTGAAATACACAGAATATACAAATAATTACATTTATTAACAACAACAAAAGAAAGTTATATCTCCCATTTTAAACACTAAATTTGATCATTTGCGTTGAGAAATTCAATGAGGCTACTTCTGAAGTCTTTTATTGCATGTTTTGGCGCCATGCAGTGGACATATTGAAAACTGCTAGTGGCTCATTTTTTTCCTCACGCTTGTCTCAGCATCGTCTTGCGGCCTAGGTTAATTCTGTTTGAGAACCTGATAGGGCCGTTTGGCGACCACTGTTATAAAGGATCATTTTAAAAAACCTCAACGTTCGATCATTCTTGCCTGTAATACCTCTATGTTAGAGGGACCCATCAGAAAAAAGAGCAGAGCACAGATTCCCACATAGACTCACTTCTCCCATGACGGCGACCGGGGTCTCTCCTTTAGCCTGCG
Source organism: Urocampus carinirostris (assembly GCF_059441175.1). Taxonomy (NCBI): domain Eukaryota; kingdom Metazoa; phylum Chordata; class Actinopteri; order Syngnathiformes; family Syngnathidae; genus Urocampus; species Urocampus carinirostris. Next base: position 3,202,083 of record NC_142356.1, read on the forward strand.
CCACCCGGTGCTCGATCAGGTAGTACATGTACTCGTCGTACAGCAAGCGGATCAAATGGAAAGACCCGAAGCTGGCGGCGCTGCGCAGGGTCAGGTCTCGGATGACCATGGAACTAAAAATCCACGGGGACTCGTTAGATCCCAGCCTAAAACCCGCCGGCGTCTCCTCACCTGTAGAAGGACCAGTTGAGCAGGAAGACCTTGGCGGCCTTCGGCAGCGCCGCGGGGTTGGCCTCGTAAGGTTTCAGCACCTGAGAGACTACGCCGTCCAGCCAGGAGGCCCACTGTTCCAAGGAGTTCTGCTGCTGCAGGGTCATCTTAAAGTCTTGCTCCAGACGCTGGACGATACGGTCCTCGCATTGGCACACCCACGACGCTTGTTCCTGAAGAGTGCGAGGACACCGGCCTCGTTAGGTTCCGACGCGTCCTACGAGCTAAAAGGAGACCGACCTGAACGTTGGTGAAGTCCACACGGTTGAGGTCGGAGAGCATTTGGTTGATCTGAGCCGAGTTCTGGAGGACGGCCCGGGCCGCCTGGGCCAGGTGGTTCAAGCTGGTGTAGCGACGCAGCGTTTGGGAAAAGGAGCTAACGCAAACTACCTAAAAGGAACAGAAGAGAGCACTTGAAGGTTTATGGAGGTATTTCAGGAGGGGGTTTGAGTTCCGTTCCCTCAGTAGGGGTGATGTTCTGGTGGCAATCCAGAGTCTAGTCCAGGTGTCGGGAACCTAGCCATATACATCTCTTTTTATAAGTACATCTGGCTCGGAAATCAAATTCACTCGTGTAGTCAAATCTAGTAAATGCAGAGCCAATGAATCTCTGTCTGTGTTGTGGATTAACTGTAAATCAGCAGCTTTGGAGCTGACAACAGACCTGATAACAGACATCTGGCAGGATGTTAGAATTGTTGATACAAGAAATCACAAGTTGTTGACTAAGCGAGTCGATTCCAAGAAAAAATACTTTCGGTCCCGAGAAAAACATGACGTGATCTTGTTGAACACAGTATAAAAGCCAGCGTCTCTCGGACAAATTTCGAACGTGGCTTCTACGTAGCTGAACAAATGCAATAAAGGACGTTCCCTTTCCGCCTTGTCTTGTCTCTGCGTATATTTTGGGGCGACGCCCAACGATCTCACACCAAAAGACCCTGGTTTGGCTGTACATTTATATGGAAGCTGTTGAGACACTCTGAGATGAAAACCAACAAAATAAACTGTAAACACCCAAAAACGCCAGCCAAGCACCCAGAGCAATTTGTTTGGGTGAGCGGTAGAATGGGCGCAGTTATGCACACATCTTAGAGCTGCTTGAATCATAGGCTGACTGCATCAGTATCCTCCCGTTTGCTATATTTTCTCCCAAAACATGAATCTAAATATTTTGATCTCATGGCTCTTTGGGTCAAACTGCTTTAGTTCCAGAAGGCAGCTGGTCAATGAGGTGGTAGCCAGGATGAGAGGAGTCCTTAATAATGTTGTCGGCTCCGCCGCCTCCGCTAGATCCGGCGGCGCCGTTCAGACTGGACAGAGAGCAGCCGATGATTCTTTTAGACCGCGTTGATGACTTTCTAAGTCAGAGGTGGGCATCAAAATAAAATAGAACTTGGCAGAAGGGATCAAGCCGGGAGGGAAAAACACGATTGATTATATTTTTTGTACTTGCCGTCTCAAATACGATACTTGGTAATACATAAGGAATACGGGTATTGTGGGTTCATCTAGTTTTTTTCTTATGTATGGATGAATAAATTTACAAGCAGGCATCAACAGCTACAAGTCATTTTTCATATTTTTGTTTATGTTTAGACCACTTTCTCCAATTGGCTTCGAAACAGCGAATGAACAGAGCATGTCCCTTTTTAAGCATTAAAATTGCTGTTGGTTGGTTGGATCCCTTAACCACTGGTAGGGGCACTGTAAAGTAGGCTTAAACATGTTTGCTCAAGCTGTGTATTTCTAATCATTTGATGTTCCTTTTGGCCATCTCTTAGACTTCCCGTCTTTGTTTAAAGGTGTTGGTACTTTTGTCTTTGTTTCAACATACCAGTACTTTTCCATGTCTTGTGGTTTCAATAAAACACAGAGGCAGACGGGGGTGACCCAGAGTGAGTGAGTGTGGACGAGTCATGCTTGTCCTCCCGCTACTCTCCCCGCTGCAGCTGGTTAAAAACTGAACAAGTCTTTGCCTGATATTTTTTCCAAATTAGCCAATTTATAGCTCTCCCACACGTCAGTGGTCTGTTTCTTAGACCCCACAGGCACCAATTTCCTGTGGTGCGTCTTGGGCAAGTACAGCCTGGTGGCGTTCATCCCTTTACAGGCCAACAATGTTTACACCCGGTCTTGAACCGGGGACCTATCGCGTGTTAGGCGATTGTGCTAATCACTGAATTAAAATGCAATAAGGCTAACTCAGAAGTGTTTTTCTTTTACATGATGAATGTCTTGATAATAAATCAATTACATGATTTAAAAAAGCCAAGTACACTAATCCCTTTTATATCGCGGGGAAGTAGAAACCTTAATATTTTACAATACAATTTACTAAGCTATCATACACCTAAACCTAAGAACAAACCTCATTTACAGGCTGCAGCATAAAAGTTCTCTTGTAAACGTTTTTTTTACAAATAAGTACTGTAACGCCAAAAAATAATAACAAAAATCCGTGAAGTAGCAAAGGCGTGAAAAGTAAACCGTGTTAAGCGAGGGGATACTGTATAGAAAAATGTAGCTATTTATTTGCAAATCACACTGCTTTTGTGAGATTTCCAAAAGCTTCCCTCTATTCTTTCGTTCTTTCCTTCTTTCCTTCCTTTCTTTCCTCCCTGCCTTTCTGCCTGCATTTTTTCCTTCCTTGCTTCCTTCTTTCCTTCCTTCGTCCCCCCCTTCTTTCTTTACTTCTTTCATTATCATTAGCTCAGGAGGTAGAGCGCTCGTCTTGGGATCAAGAGGACGCAGGTTCGATTCCCGGCTCCTCCATGTTATATGTCGTAGTGTCCTTGGGTAAGACACTGAATGCCTTATGCCCCCAATAAGCAGGTAGGCATCTTCCATGGCTGACTCCCTATCGGTGTGTGAGTGTGTGTGTGAATGGGTAAGTGTGAAGCACATTGCAAAAGCGCTTTGGGAGGTCTTCATTGCCCTGAAAAGTGCTATAGAAATGCAGACCATTTAGCATCTTGATTATCCTCAAAACGTTTGGAGGCTGACTCCCTATTAGTGTGTGTGTGAATGGGTAAGTGTGAAGCACATTGTAAAGCGCTTTGGGAGGTCTTCATTGACTTGAAAAGCGCTATAGAAATGCAGACCATTTACCATTTAGCATCTTGATTATCCTCAAAACGTTTGGAGGCTGACTCCCTATTGGTGTGTGAGTGTGTGTGTGAATGGGTAAGTGTGAAGCACATTGTAAAACGCTTTGGGAGGTCTTCATTGACCTGAAAAGCGCTGTATAAATGCAGACCATTTACCAGTAGGGACACTGGAGGTCAAGAGTGGAACACAGAAATATGGAAGTTTTTTTCTTACCCTTTATATACATAATATATATATAATGATATGTTTTACATTACATTTACATTCAAAAAAACAAAAACCATAGGCCGTATGTTTCAGGGCTGTCATTTTTCCAACCCTGCTTCAAATAGATAAATGCTATTTTTTTTCATTGCTCAGAAGATCTTATGAGAGAAAGCTAGAAACCTTAATGCGGACCATCTCTTCCGGGATGTTCATCATAGCGCCGGATAGCCAGCTCTCCAGACTCTTGGCAAAATTCCTAATTGCCTGAGTTAAGGCACCTAAGGGTCCAAAAGCAGAGATGTTAGACTGGAACACGCATCCTCCACGTCAGTTGGGACTTACTGGGGATAGGTCTGAGCACGTCGGGGATGAGGATCTCCACCAGAGTCTGGTAGAGGAGGTTGTCGCAAGCCCGGGTCCAGTGGAGCACCGGCTCAAACTTACACAGCAGCACAAGGCACGATTTGGGCAAGCGTTTTTCCGATTCCTGGTGACTACGGGAGAGGAGGGTTGAGGTGGCGGCGTCCTACTTTTTGAGACTCGGGAGTTTTGGGCACTCACAGGTTGAGCGTTTCCGGGTCGCTGCCTTGGCTGAACCTCCAGAAGGACTTCCAAAGGGTCTCCACCAGAGTGAACTGAAGGTTCACCATCACATCTAAAACCGCCTGTGGGGGGAGGAAAAGAAAAAATGGGATAGGAATGGTTCACTTCGTTCAAAACTGACGCAAAATTTGGCAAAAGTTCCAAATGAACGTCATGAAAACAACAAAATCTTGCTTGGGAATAGCAAGCCAACCTAAGCTGAAGGTCCCTGAGGTTGTGCCACCTCCGCCTGTTTCTTAGTTTGGATATTTTTCCTCACATTGTTTCCCTCTGCCCCCACCTTCTATGAATTTGAGCTGCGGATCGCCACCAACAGCTTCGTCCGGAATTGCAGTATTTTTGTCATCACGGAGTCTTGGCTTCCCCGACGCCGCAGGACGCACGCTACACCGGCACGACCGAGACAGAGACTCCGGTAAAAACAGGGGTGGGGGACTATGCGCTGCAATAACAGCAGAATCATTGACACACACACTGCTCACCAGATAGTTTCTAGCAGTATCGTGTAGACCCTTCTATCTACCGAGAGAGCTAACTGTGGTCGTGGTCATTGTGATTGCTGTTTACGTTCCACCGGATGCTAACGTTAGCATAGCGCTAAATCCCCTGCCCGCTGCTATCAATAAACAGCAGCTTGCACACCCCGACAGAGTTTTTATCGTCGCCGGCAACTTTAATCAGGCATGCTGAAGGACTGTACTTCCCAAATTAATTCAATACGTGGACTGAGCAACTAGGGGAAAAACACTGGACCGTGTGTACAGTAATAACAAACAACTAGTTGGATCCGGCCATCTTTGTCTGTCCCTCACCCCCCCCTCATACACTGCCCTCCGGAGGAAAACAGCCTACAACAAGGACAATACAAACATCTTCTTTATTCCTTTATCTTCTTTGTTTTCTTTTATCCTCACTGTAAAATGTGAAACTGGAGTGCCACGTCCAATTTGATTGTCACAATATGTTCAACCCATTTTGTAACAATGACAATAAAGGTATATTCTATCATATTCTATTCTATAGCAGAACCCCGGGATACGACATAAATCCGTTCAAAAGTGCGAATGGCAAAGAGAAATTGCTGTATAGCGGGGGGTAGAAATAGAAACCTGTGTCAATTCAAAGCTTATGTGTTCTGAACTCTGGGTATACCAGATAAAACGTTTAGCTAAGAAAATAGCATGTACCATAAGTACTACTTATGCGGAATAAACGTGTGTAATCCTATATATAAGATGGTGCAGTGGAGTTAGTGGGTGGATGCAGGGGAGGAAACACTACAGCCGTGGGCCCTCTGCAGCCCATCAGGCTTTGTAATACGGCCTGCCAAACAAAAATGGTAAAAACAACGATCATAAATATGATTTTAAATCAAGTACTACTTATAAAAGATTGTTGTTTTGGTGCCACTCTTGTCCCCAGTGTCCCTTTACTTTATTTGTGAGTGTTTCAAACCAAATTTGCTGAAATTAATTTATAATCAAATGTAAAATGAAATAAAACATGTTCATCGATGTGCCTTGATGTAGATTACCAGAGGTGGGTAGTAACAAGGTACATTTACTCTGTTCCATTCATTTGAGTAAGTTTTGGGACATTTTACATCGCTTTACTTTTACTTGAGTAGTTTTGTGAAGAAGAAACTGTACTCTTACTCCGCCCTATTAGCCTACATGGAACCCATTACTAAGCAACTTAATGAAATCAAAAATTGGATTTCAACTTAGTCATTTTGACAATAGGCTAATGCATTTATTTTTAGCCTTTTAATTTTGTGTGCCTCCTGACAAATTTGCTTTCCTTTTTTTGGGGGGGGTCCAATATGGCTCTTTCAACATTTTGGGTTTCCAACCTCTGGGCTGGCTTGTTGTTCTGCCTGGAGAACCTGTTAAAGTATTGTGTATTAAATGTGCTACTTGTGCTTGATGTATCTTTACTTTTAAAATGTTTATACTTTATAAAAGTACTTGAATTACCTTGATTATTTTCATCTATTTTAAATTCCATGTAATTTATTGTTAATTGGGTGGAATTTCATGATTTTATGATCTGATTAAATCAATAAGACGTTGCTACAGTTGCTCAGTACTTGAGTATTTTTTTTCAAAAAGTACTTTTCTTTACTCAAGTAACTAATTGGATGACGACTTTCATATAATTCTGAAGTAACAGTACTTTTACTTGAGTAAAACTCTTGGCTACTTTACCCAACTCTGATAGATAGATAGATAGATACTTTGTTCATCCCCGAAAGGAAATTCACATTTTACTCATAAAAGCAAATGAGATTTGGATAGGTCTTTCTCCATCATATATTGCCAAATATGAGACTCCGATTTTAGTTTTGGAATTGAAAATATATCTTTTTCCCATTTGGTGTGGCCCCTCTGCCAATTCGTTAACCCAATGTGGCTTGGAGTCAAAAAGTTTTCCCACCCCTGCCTTAATTATTTCCTTGCTTTAATTACATCCTTATACTTAATAGTCTCGATAGTCTGTTGGTTACGGCGATGCAACTTAGCGAGCGTAGCAGTTGGTGTGCCTTCTTCATATTTCTTGATAATCGAAAGCTTCGTTTCCATGGTCATCATGTTTTAGCTTCTTTAGCATCATTGCAAGTTTTGAGACCCATTGCTAATAGACTACAGAATTGTGATATTGTATCGCACTAATTCCCAAATTCTTTGGGAAAAATAAGAGATTCTAATCTAATGGCAGAGAGAAAAAGACAATAAGTTATTGGCGTTTTCATGATGCTGTGATAATGCAGACCAATAGCATACCAGCATCGTAACTGACATTGACCAATGGCAGACAGGCATCTTAGAGCTTGTAACAGTACTTTTGCACGAACGGCACCAGGTTTTTGCGAAATAATTTGTCCTATAGTGGAAAAAATACCCTAAAAGACCTTATTCCACACACTGAAGTGAAAACCTGAGGCGGGACGCCGCACCCTGGGCGTTTCTATATCATGATAGAATCAAATGCTGAGTGTGTGTCTTCTGCTTACCTCACAGTGTTCCCTGTAGAGCATCTGAAAGGCTTTGAGGTGCTCAGGCAGGACGCCATCAGGCAAGCTGCGCCCTTCCACTTTCACGTCAGCAAAATCGGGCAACTGGCGTGACGCTTCTACGCATAAGGGACACAATCTTATTCTGGAATATGTTGCACTTGTAATCATTGAGGCCGTTCCTCACCCAAGAACTGCTGGTACTGCTGCACTTGGGCCGATATATCACAAGCCACTCCCGCCTGCTGTTGGGACACCCCTCCTGTCCCATTGGCGATCCCCTCTGTTTTCTGAATGGCTTTTATCCTTTAGCACAAAAACACCGTCATAGGTCAGGAAAAAAAAACCAAAGAGGCTCTGTAGGCGGATGACTGATTCACCTGTTTTTCTGTGAGAAAGGCTGCTGCCGCATGGCCATGTGCTGCTGCTCATCCATGAGCCTAAGCAGCGGGGAGCCGGATTTGATCCGGAGGCCGTAGTAGTGGTACTTGGAGTTTCCCCTAAAAGTAAAGTGTACTTAATAAGTGAAAGCTGTGTTTCCTATAGAATTCATTGTGTGGGACCCTGGTGGTCGGGCAGTCTAGGGCAGTGCTCCCTCGGAAGAAAATTGTGCAAAGTTTAAATTCAAATTCATCAATCTGGTGCATTTTTAAAGGAAAAATCAAGAAGTGTACACCATTGAATCATAAATGCACTCGTTATGAAAGGCAATGACACAGCAAATAAGTCTTACCAACTAAGCATGGTAAACAAGATAGGAGTTAAATGCAAAAGAAATCTGCTTCTCTTTTATCCATCCATCCATCCATCATCTGCACTGATTGTCCTCAGCAGGGTCACGGGAGCGCTGGAGCACATCTCGGCCATCCTCGGGCAGTGGACACCCTGAACTTACTAACTCAATCACACCTATGGACAATTTAGACCGGCCAATTAACCTAACATGCATGTTTTTTGAATGTGGGAGGAAGCTGGAGTGCCCGGAGGAAACCCACACAAACGCGGGGAGAACATGCAAACTCCACACAGGAGGTTTCTATCTCATGACCTCAGAATTGTGCCGCACACGCCCTAACCACTGCGCCGCCGTGCTACCCTGCTTCTCTTTTAATTAGACTAAAAATAACGAGTGTTGTCTCGCTGACAAAGGTCTCGAATCAGCAAAAACCAGAACAACCGAATGAGAGTACACACTTTAGCACAGGGGGTAGGGCTGACTGGCCAAGACTCCCTCTCACTGGCAAGGATACAAACCATGGCGTTAATGATCATTTATTTAATGAGAAATCTAGAAGTTTTTTTGATCAACTTCACATTTTCATATATCTATCTATCTATCTATATCTACCTTGGTCATATCCCTCAAGAGGGGTGACCGACAGCAAGACAAACACATACAATAACAAAGAAAATAAAAGGGGAAAAAATAGCAAAAAACACACACTAAAATTTTGGGACCATGGCCAACCCAAATGCCCACAGACCTTAACAAGTTAGGCACCTCTGCACCCAAGTCGGTCACGCTTTCGTCCCTCCAGATGGAACGGGACTATAAAATATATTTAATAATAATACAAGTTCATGAGACTGAAGTCAATGAGACCCTGGAGGCCCGCCAGACTCTTCCTATGTATGGGAAACCCTCGCAAGTGAAGGTTGGTTAGCGACGGGCGCTACGTACCGAGTGCCGAGCCTTCGTGTGCGCAGGCCCATGAAGACGGACCTGATAAGCTTTCCGAAGGAGGCGGCGTTGACGGGTTCTAGTTTTTGCTCCTGGCAGTGGAGCAAGTAGTGGTAGTAGAGAGTGCAGCGAGGTAAACTCACCCCCTCTGCTCCTTCATAGTTATCGCACAACCATTGCACCTGAAGAGCCACAAACTCCGTGAGAATGAGAACGATATATTGCTTCCAAGTCAGATGTCCTGTTAAAACCTTTTAAATTCAATTTGAAAATAATACATAAAAAAATGGTGTAAAGCGAATGGTAAGCGATGCGAAAAAGGCAGTGAATGATAGATGTGCCGTGCAGGACCACCAGGTTCTGCAACAGCTTTGTCCCCCTGGCCATTAGACTGTTAAATGGTCAATCACACACATAGTAAGCCTACACAGCTGCTAATCTGTACATCTGTTTGTTTGTTTTGTCCTTGCACTACTGGCAGTTCTTATACCTAGCCACTCCTTTGCACATCTGTTCTCCTCTGCACTATCGTACTCCAGTGTTATTGTTATTGTATAGTGACTTGTTTACCTGACTGCCCATTTTGCACATCTGGTTAGCTGCTCCTCTTGCACTCTTCGCACTACTGTATAATACTCATAGCTATAATTATTTAGTATATTATTAGTACTTCAATACTCCAACTCAAAACAACATTTTATTTATATCTGTACATTCAAGGAAACTGCGGGTCAGAAGTATCGACATTTCGTTCTGTATACAGAAGGACAATAAAGTATATCTGAATCTGAATCTGAAGTGGAGGGAAGTTGTCTGGGCTTTTGAGGAAAATAGAGGGATGTTTTGGAAGGAAGTGAAGAGTATAAGGGGAGAGAGGTCGGGAAAAGAGTGTATAAGATCAGAATGGCAGGCTGTTGGTAAAAGAGCAAAAGGTTCTTGAACGATGGGCTGATTATTTTAGTGAGCTGTTTAATGTGACTGATGATAGGGAGGCGTGCATTGTGCCTGTGGGTGGTGGACAGATGCCTTTGTTTGGTGAATTAAATGAGAGGGAGGAGGTGGAAGCAGCAGTCGGGTCGATGAATGAAGGGAAGACTGCTAGGTTGGATGGATGTGTGGTAGAGCATATCAGGAGAGGTGGTGAATCTGTGATAGTGTGGCTTGTAAGGTTGTTGAATATACGTTTCTTGGAGTGGTACCACAGGACTGGCATGGTGCATATGGGGTTCTATTGTACAAAGGGAAAGGTGACAGGCTGGTGTGTAGTCATTCAAGAGTGGGAAAGCTTTGTGGCAGGATTTCGATTGGAAGAATAAGGGATAAGGGGGAGTAATTAGGGAGGAACAGAGTGGGTTTAGAAGAAGGGGATATACGGGTCAAATTTTTGCAGTCAGGCAGTTGTGTGAAAAGTTTATCGCGAAAGGAAGAGAGGTGTATTGTGCATTTATGGATTTAGAGAAAGCATATGACAGGATAGATCGGGAGGCATTGTGGCAGGTAGGTGGTGGGTTGCAGGTTGCTGTGTAAAGCTTGTATGAGTATAGTTTGTGTGAGAGGGGGGGAGTCAGGTAAGGGAGTGTCACCTTGGCTGTTGAACTTTTTATGGATGGAGTGGTGCATGTAAGAGCAGGGAGAGAAGGTATAGTGTGTGAGGGTGGGCTGCATGTAAGTCTGTGTTGATTGAAGATGATACTGCTTTGGTGGCTGACTCTGAAGAAAGACTGAGTACTTTGGTAGTGGAGTTTGATAGTGTGTAATAGAGAGAGGTTTAAGGTGAATGCAGACAAGTGTAAGGTAGTGGATAAAAGATTTTGTTGAATGGTATAAAGTTGCACGAGGTAGATGGTTTTAAGTATTTGGATTCGTATGTGGCAGCAGGTGGATGTTAAGAAGAGGGTAAGTAAAGGGTGCAAGGTATTTGGTGTGCTGAACGGATTGTTCAAATGCAAAGTGAGGATTGTATGAAGGTGAGGTGGTACCAACAGTGATGTATGCCTCAGAGGCGTTAAAATAAACAAAAAAATCAGGTAAATAAATATAAAAAATGTTAAAAACTAATTAAAAAAAGAAGAATTAAAATATTTTTTTATTAAATTGAAAAAAAAAAAAATCAAAATATAAACCATTTAAAAATAAATGATAAAACAAGAGAAAGAGTAAATTAAATACATTTGAATTATGTTTAAAAACATAACAGATTTTTTTCAAGATTTCAAACTATATTAAAAACAACATTATGCAAATTAAAAAATACCGTTTATTAAAAATAAGTTAAAACAAGTTAACTAAAATAAATAAATATAAATGTAAGTAAAAAAAAAAAAGATTGTGTACTCACAGTGGCCGGAGGGGCCCGTGAATTGGGGCTGGAGTAGCTCTGTCCTCCTGCCGCCGTCCCCGCCCCTCCCCCCAACAAATAAGCCCCCTGAATGACATAACCGGGTCCACTCGCAGAACCTCCGGTTCCAGACGGAGCGCCCACCGAGGAAGGGAGCGCTTGCGAAGCCACCGAGCCGCCCATGTCCGACTCTGAGCTCGATGTGGCCTCGTAGAAGTTGGACGAAGAGGCGGGGGGAGTCTGGGAATAGAGGGGCGAGTCCGAGAAGGAGTATCCTCCCGGCCGGCTGCAAGGAGAGAAAAAACGTTATCGAGAGGACCACCGAGAGGTCCATCATGCCAGTTTTGTGTCTCACATGGCGGATGTGGTGAATGCATTGTCGCCACCTCCTCCGTCCACATACTGCACCTGGCCTGAGTACACCTGCTCCACCTTCAGACAAAAACAACAGTTACAACCCCAAATATTTGAATTTTAATTAGCGATGATTGTTGTCCCCTTATCAGTAAAGCTTTGCAAAAAAAGACATCGCTGCGAGGGCCATTAGCACTTCTGACTTCATCGCTTGGAAAATCAAATCTCCTTTACAAACAAAAGCTTCGTTTTGACTCCACACACTGACAGTGTGATACACAAAGGGCGAAAAACAAGTTGTGGAGAGGTTTTTTTTCTCCCTTTCGCGAAAATTCTCAGAGATCCAATTTACAAGCTAACCAGAAGAGGAATCTAACAAGTGAAGGATTTTATATTTTATACGATTAAATACATGTTACATTGATCGAGTGCAATGAAGATTTTCACTGAGTGAGCTACAGGTCACGCCGTTTTAATGCAAATGTTTTGTTTAGTTCTGTTGATAACAAGACTTTGACGCAGAAGGCCAGACGCACAAGGACAGACATCGACGCTCTTCTCCGAGATAGTTCAATATACATTAATCAAGACACACAAACACTCTTTGATTTATGGACATTTCTTTGACTGATCATCTACCGAGGAAGCTACTGCAGGTGGCTTAAGGGGTCTCTGAGGTCGCTGGCTTTGTCCCACCGGTTTAGCCGCTAACTTGATCAAGCCTGACTGCTTGTTGAGCTGAGACTTGGTCAGGACCAGCCAGGGTTATGGACCAGTTCTTCTTGTTAGGATATTCACTCCTACCTCCTGGCTGGCCAGATTCAGACAGCCCTTGCAAGCCGAGACGTGTACTAGTTCTGGGTTCCGGTCTCCCGCGAGGGGGCAGACCCACCGTGGTGGAGTGGTCACGGCAACCTTTGATGCGCGAATGCAGCCAACGCCACCCTCCCCAACCTCACATTCCACCAGCATCAGTCAGATAACATATCTATGTGATTGACTTAAAACACAGTATTCAGTTCGCGTGTCTTGACATTGTTTGATCATTTTCTGACATTGGAAAGCGGGATTCTGACCAAACGTTGAATACTCTACATACCAATGCATTTGAGATTTCCCTGATGAACATTGAAGGATTTTATATTTTATTTATTTGACTATAAGGGATTTTATACAATTTTATACAAATTACATTTGTTGAATGCAGTGGGGATTTTTCTCAGAGAAGGCTTGGGCCTAGACAAGAATGAGGTTTACAGAAAACAGCGAGAACGGGGACAAGGGCTGACGCCGGAGGAGCCTGTGACGCGGGAAAGGGGACATTGTTTGGAGAAGTTGTTCTTATAAGCTTTCTTGTTGTGAGTTTCCTTTAGACATGGCGGCGCCTTTCGGCAGGGAGGTGGTGAAGCTGGCACCTGACCCGCCCCATGGGAGAGCCCTTCGTGACGCACCGGTCAGACGAGGTGGCGACTAGGTGGAGGCCACGTGGGGAGTTTCTGGCCCGCCCATGGGGGAGGAGCCAACACTCCAGCTTGTGAAAAGACGTGGGCAGAAGACGGAAGAGAGATGGGAGATCAAATCGGAGAATGAGAGGGAGAATCAAAAAAGGAGGCTCGAAGAAGCCTCGAGCGACACTAATTCGGCTAATTTGATGGAATTCACTTAGTTAAATACTTGAAGAAAATAAATCTGCCCTGTGTGGAAATGCCGGTCTCTTGTCAATATTTTCCCGAAATAAAGAAACGAGCATGCATTGTTAGGAGAATGAAGTTTGTGTTAGGTTAACGGAGTCAGATAACTAATTCGAATAATTTGGCAAACGCTACATTTGTAATGTAGTTTTTTTCCCTAACAACATCAAAATTGTGTTTTCGTTGCCTATTTAATGAAGCCTTTTGTCATTCATTTGATATGTCCTTTACAGTCTGACACTAGAACGATTAAGGTTGATTCTAAAACCCTATTGGTAAGTAAATGTGGCAACCAATATCAACCGAAAATTGAGTAGATGACCAGTTTTTAAACTGAAATAGGGAAAAAAAAAAAAAAAACTTAGGATTGCTTATCCAACACCTTAAACCAAATAAGAGTGTTCTTTTACTTCATGTGATTATTATTTTTTATGTTAATTGTTGTTCACTCAATTGCTAGCTTTTGTTCAAATTAATTTTGACCCAGTTTTTTCTTTGATCAAATTCACCACCCATCAAACCTAGAACGAGTCCAGTATTTTTTCTTCCCTCTGTCGAACAGCATAGGTGCTACACAGTTGCTTTTAGTTATCGTATGTCATTTGTTTACCTCTTGGTTAATGTGCACAGATGGCAAGCTGTTGACATGCCCCGCCTGAATCCTCTTCCCAGCTTGTGACACCGTTTGCAACACTGACCTCTGCTGGCGAGAAGAGCAACGACGTCAATACCGGAGATGACCCTCTTTCGGGACGTGACTTTATACCTGGGCAGAACTCTGCGCCGACTGGACTACCTGCGTGGGCACACCTGGGGCAGGTGAGCTTGATTCTGATAGGCTGTCGTTGGAGTGGGCGGAACCCTCTGTGAAGACGTAGAGATAAGGGCTTATTTGTAACGAGTAATCACGAATATCAAATGCCGAACAGCAATGAGACATTTGAGTCTGCAGGCACTAACTTGTAATTACCACAAATACGTACGGAAGAATAGATAGGCCCCGCCCCTTTTGAGCGGCGTGCCTACTGCGAGACTAAGCTAGTCGGGTCAAACACCAGAATGTTCCAGTAAATATGGACGGAGCAAAAACATCAAAAGACAATGCATGATCATGGAGTCATACAACTCTGGAATAACCTTTTGCAGGTAAATGTCTTTGCTCCATACTTTCATTATTTTAACTTCTTGAGAGCTTTAGCTGCTCCAGTTCCTCTTGGTGGCTTACATTGTTTCAATGAGTTTAGGTCGCGAGACTCACGTCCCTTGGTTTACAAGGTGGAATTACGAGAATAAAATCTCAGTCCCCTTTTCAGGTTTCTAGATCAGTTTTATAGTTTTAACCCTTCGTGTGGCAAGTGACCATGCTGTACAGTGGGACCTCGCTACTTCGCGCTTCGACGTTCGCGGATTCAGAGCTTCGCGGGCCTAAAAAATAATAATTAAAAAAAAATATATATATATATATATATATATATATATATATATATATATTTTTTTTTAAAGCATTTATGAAGGGGCGTCGCTACTTCGTGGTTCCATGTTCGCGGGTTCAGAGCTTCACAGGTCTAAAAAATAATAATAATAAAATAAAATAATAAAAAACGGCAGCGCAGTGGTTAGCGCGTGTGCGGCACAGTTCTGAGGTCATGGGAACCTCCTGCGTGGGTTCAAATCCAGCTACCGGCCTTACTGTGCGGAGTTTGTATGTTCTCCCCGTGCTTGCGTGGGTTTCCTCCGGGCACTCCGGTTTCCTCCCACATTCCAACGACATGCATTTCAGGTGAATTGGCTGGTCCAAATTGTCCCTAGGCGTGAATGAGCGAGTGAGTTGTCTGTCCACGTGTGCCCTGCGATTGGCTGGCACCCAGTTCAGGGTGTCCCCTGCCCACTGCCCGGAGATGGCTGGGATGGGCTCCAGCCCCCCGCGACCCTAATAAGGATAAGCGGTACAGCTGATGAGATGAGATATATATTTTTTTTTAAGGTGCGCCTCTACTTCGCGGATTTTCACTTATCGCGGGTGGTTTTGGTCCCCATTAACCGCGATAACCGAGGTCACACTGTATATGGTCGCTTCAATAGACATCAGTACTAGATAAATAACTTCCTTTAACTTGGTGTGTTTTTTTTCTTATTTTATTAAGAAATACGAAAAAGACACATGTGCCGTCACCAGTCGACTATCAGGACTAATACTAAAAAATAAGGAGGAGGTTCTTGAAAAATTGTATAAAGCATTAAATTCCTTATTCTAAAAATAAGGCTTTTATTGTTATTAAAGTGTCTTTAGTCCAATTTTCAAAAGTCTTTAAAACATTAACACCAGTCACTCGCCATGCAATGATGCAATTAATACATTTATTTATTTTTGTTTGAACTAAAAAAATGTCATAAAAAAAGTCATTTTTTCATGATTCATTCAAAATGCTCATCAATGTAGCAGAAGATGAAATTAGTAGTTATCTGCCAGTTTTGATTAAGAACCCAAGATGTACTGTAAACATCCTTTTTGTTTGTTTGTTTTCCATGTCTGAATCTTTGGAGAGTTCTATGCTTTTCAGATGGAAAGTTTTCAAAGGGATCAATATATGATTTAAAAAAAAAAACGAATTGAAATAAATATTTGTGTTTTTTTGTCGACTTGGTCTCCAAATTTGATTTCAAAAGGCATTCAAAGAAGTCTTAAAAACCCTTGATTTTAATTGAATGCTGAAATAATCTTTAAGTATGAAGTGGTTTTCGAGTGTCCGATCTTGCTTGCAATATGGCATTGCAAAAATAGTGCAAAAGAAGAAGCAGCCGACAATGGAAGAGGAAAGCTCAGCAGTAACCTTCCCACACCCATTCCTGTATGCCATCACACCACTGTTCAAAGGTATGTAATCGATATATTTCTTCTTTTTTTATGTTTATTATATATAATGTACACATTTATGGTCTTAAATGTTGTTTAGATAAACATTTTCTTAATATTTTAGGTATTTTTTTATGGGTGGAACGGATTTAAATACTTCCCATTGTTTCCTATGGGGAAAATAATTTCAGTACTCAACTAACAACCAGGAACGCATTATGGTTGAGGACCGAGGTACCACTGTACTCGGTAATAATGTGTCAACAATTTCACACATAAGTCTCACCGGAGTATAAGTCGCACCCCTGGCCAAACTATGAAGCAAACCGCAACTCGTGGTCCGAAAAACACGGTACCCAAGAACAGATCATTGGTTCAGGACAGCCCCAAAAATCCTTTCATTTTTAAAAGCACCCTGGTTTCAGTTACTTCATTTTCTCCAGACTTTTTCCAGGATTTATAATAACATCATTATAAAGATGAGTGAATGGGAGTCAGCCAGACGAGTCCCACGACGACCTAGCTGGTGTGTTACTTGAAACCAGCAGGCCAAAATATCCGCACCGAAAATAAACACTCGGGACCAGCCGAAGGACTCATTCTTTTTATGTTCGCATGAAACTGAATAATTGATTTGCCGTTTGCTCCCAATTTTCACTCCAAAGGGGAAAGTAAGGCTCCATTCATTTGGACCTCAACAATTATTGATAGCTCACTCAAGTTGCCATGGCTACAGATGTCTCTGTTAGGAATAATTGGCATTGGCTGCTCTTTCATAAGATATTAAAATCAAACTAACTCTGCAGGGGAAAAAAGTAGAAAGAAAAGCGGCTGCATTCCACCTCTCCCATTTGGCAGGAGGTTGCCTAGCAACCGCATGCATCACATTGAATTGTTGTGGTCTGCTCCTCCATGCAAACACAACATTTGGATGATCTCAGGAGATCAAATAAATGACTCGCATTAAATCTTCATAACCAATTTCAAAATGTGTTTTTTTGGGCAATGTTTTTTATTTAATAGAATCAATGTAAATACATGTTTAATACATGATTATTATGTTTTATGTTAAAATGTTTTTTATTGAAAAAAAATCTCTGTGTATACAAGGCAAGCCTTTTTCGATCCCGACTCATGCCGGTCCCGTTTCTGCTCCCGTTTGTCTCCGGCTACAACCTGTTTCGATTCTACCGTCCCGGCTTACAACCCATTTTTGAGCCCGACTACGTCTACTCTCCCGTCCTGGCTTACGACTCGTTTCCGACCACAACTTGCTCTCCCAGTCCCAGCTACCGACCAGTTTTTCCTTTCCTGACACCGCCATCGCTCGCTACGGAAGATCCACTTCCGTGTTCGGATCACAATCTGAAGGCGAGAGCGACTTGCTTCCCGCGTCCAGAGAATAGTGGATCGCAGCCCTTCCTCTTTCTTTCAATAAAACTTTACGCATTTGGGTCTACCCTTTGTGCTGGTCTTGACACTTTCCTTTTAATGATGTTTTTATCCAATAAACTTCATTTAATTTAAGCTTTCTTTCATACATTTTATGAATCCATTTCCAGCAGAAATATTATTAATAGTCAGAGCAGGCAATATAGCCTAAATTTGAAATTAAATTTGAAAGTAAATAGAAAATTGCTTAATGCTTAAAAAATTTCCTGGTGGAACATTTTTTATTTAACGGCCAATAAATTTAGTTGCCAAAATTCTACCACTGTGGTGCCCGCAGACAATGCAACAGATTAACATTTCACAACATTTTCTGTCATGATTACTTATGTTCCCGCCCCGGGTTCTGATTGGCTCCCTGTCCCTATTTGAACCCAGTCCTGTCAATCCCCTGTTGTCAGTCCGTCTGCGAACCTCAGTGAACACTAGGCAAGCCTTTTTCGACCCTGACTCCCACCTGTTTTTTGCTCCCGTCTGTCCCCCGGCTTCGACCTGTTTTTGATCCTGACCACGTCTACTCTCCCGTCCCGGCTTTCGACCTCTTTATGTCCCCTACCACGTCTAGTCTCCTTTCCTGGCTTACGACTCGCTTACGACCCGACCACGTTTTTGCTCTCCTGTCCTGTTTTTCCCGTCACCGCCATCGCTCGCCACGGAAGATCCGCTTCTGCGTTCAGAGCGACCTGCTTCCCGCGTCCAGCAATCACCGGATCGTGGACGCAACCCTTTCTCTTTCTTTCAATAAAACTTGTGAGAAACACAACGCAAGTGGGTCCTGTCTCCGTTCAGGTCTTGACACTTTCTGCAAATTAAGCTCATTTTAACGGGACAGTGTTTCATATTTAGTGGGTTTTTGTAGTACTAAAAACTTTCATTCAGTAAAAAAACACAACATTGATTTAAATAATATGCAAAAATACAAGAACTATCACACCAATGTTAATTTTTATAAAAATTATAGGTCGAGAAATCTGTATTTCTTTTACATAGTGGAATCCATACTTAAGGTTGTTTGACATCTTGCTGCTTGCTGTGGCACTGGTTTTCGTTCGCATTAAACAACAGTGCCATCTAGTGATCAAAATATGACACACTGGGGCTATGAGTATATCTATTTTTTCTTATTTCAGGAAAGAAACGTCCTGGTAAGAGATCCTCCTATTTCCTGGACGACTCACCCGTAACCGTCACAATGATGTACTGGGGCGACGTGCTCTGCCCGTTGCTCTTCTGAGCCGCAATTTCCGGGCTGACGTAATGCTGCGAGGAGGTCGGCGCCCTCTTCTGGACGGTTTGGGGAGGAAGCGCCCCCTGCGCGCTTTTTGCAGCCGCCACGGCGCCCGAGGTGAGCGCTAATCCGGCCAAAAAGTGAGGCGCCGCTGTTGTTTTGATACTAGGAGAGGGTGTGGCGGAAGCGGGCGTTGCTATGGTGACCGAGTTGCTCTGCTGGGGCTGCAGGTCTTCTGCGTATCCGGAAGTCGCCATGGCAACCGAGGCGATTATGCTGGGGATAAGAGGGAAACCAGAGCGTTAGCATATATCAATCGCATGTATTCAATAAAGTAGTGCCTGACGCAATTTAGAACTAGCAGTCACCAAACCATGACATCCAGGTCTCTCAAGGGGGCGTGTTCCAAAATAGTGGAGCAAAAGCTCCTAAGTGAGTACAGAATTTACTGGCACATCCATCCTCTCAAATTTCTAATTTGAGCAGCCATTCCTAAAAGGCGGGTGGTTCTGAGGACTCCACAATAGTAGTATCCTCAAATGGGCTATCAAAGAAGCAGCCTTGCATAGCTGGTGGAGGAATTATCGGCTACGAGGGCCTTTTTCCAAAACTCCTGAGATGAGTTCCCCTTGTAATTCGTGCTCCCGGTCAGCTTTTATCTTCATTGAGATACATTCTATGTTTTCAGACACCTGTCCCGTTTTTTGCTCCCGTCTGTCTCCGGCTTCGACCCGTTTTGATCCTGACCACGTCTACTCTCTCGTCCCGGCTTACGACCTCTTTTTGTCCCCGACTACATCTACTCTTCCGTCCTGGCTTACGACTCCTTTCCGACCCCGACAACGCCTTGCTCTTCCAGTTCCGGCTACTGACCCGTTTTTCCGTCCCTGACACCGCCATTGCACGCTACCGAAGATCCACTTCCGCGTTTGGAGCACAATCCGAGTACAAGAGCAACTTGCTTCCCGCGTCCAGCGAACACTGGATCGTGGGCGCAGCCCTTCCTCTCTCTTTCAATAAAACCTGTGGTAAATGCCACGCAAGTGGGTCCGGTTTCTGTTCTGGTCCTGACACAAGTAAGAAACATTGTACTCAGGAAGAAAATTTTGACATATTTATTTTTGAATTTTATTGCATAAAAACTGCTGTGTGGAGTAACTGTAATTGAGCAAGAAAACAAAGTTGGAAAAAACTGTTGAACTGTTGGGATAATATTTTTCTTTTATTTGTATTTTTTTTTAAACTGACTTCATTTAACTAAATAATGAAGGTGCAAGGATGAAAGACCCCGCGACCCTACTGAGGATAAGCGGTGTAGATAATGGATGGACGGATGAAAGAAGAAAGTGTTCAGCAAATTGACCTAACATGCCAAAGGTCACTGGTTTGAGACCAGGTGAAAACATTTTTTTGGCGTGGAGAGGAATTGCCGCTCCCAGACTGTACTTGCCCAAGACACACCACAAGAAATGGTGCCTCTACCACCCCAGTGCAGTCGTTAGCGCATTCGCCTTACACGCAAAAGGTCCCCAGTTCGAGAATGGATGGACCATATATGTTGGCCTGGAGATGGATGGGCGCCACAAGGCTGTACTTGCCCAAGACACACCACAGGAAATGGTGCCCCTAACACCCTAGTGCAGTAGTTAGCACATTCGCCAATGACACAAAAGGTCCCTGGTTCAAGACCAGGTGAAAACATTTTTTTGGCATGGAGAGCAATTGCCGCTCCCAGACTGTACTTGCCCAAGACACACCACAAGAAATGATGCCTCTACCACCCTAGTGCAGTTGTTAGCACATTTGCCTTACACACAAAAGGTCCCCAGTTTGAGAATGTGTGGACCATATATGTTGGCCTGGAGAGGGATGGGCACGACAAGGCTGTACTTGCCCAAGACACACCACAGGAAATGGTGCCCCTATGACCATACTGAAGTGGTTAGCACATTTGCCTAACACGTGAAAGGTTCCTGGTTCAAGACCGGATGGAAACTTGTTAGCCTGGAGAGAGAAATGGGTGCCACAAGGCTGTACTTGCCCAAGACCCACCACAGGAAATGGTGCCTCTGCCACCCTAGTGCAGTAGTTATCACATTTGCCAAAGACGCAAAAGGTCTTCAGTTGGAGACCAGGTGAAAACATTTGTTGGCCTGGAGATAGATGGGCACAACAAGGCTGTACTTGCCCAAGACACACCACAAGAAATGGTGCCTCTACCACCCTAGTGCAGTTGTTAGCTCATTTGCCTTACATGCAAAAGCTCCCCAGTTTGAGAATGGGTGGACCATATATGTTGGCCTGGAGAAGAATGAGCACCACCAGACTGTACTTGCCAGGGCACACCACAGGAAATGGTACCCCTATGACCATACTGCAGTGGTTAGCACATTTGTCTAACACGCGAACGGTTCCTGGTTCAAGACCCGATGGAAACTTTTGTAGCCTGGAGAGAGATGGGCGCCACAAGGCTGTACTTGCCCAAGACCCACCACAGGAAATGGTGCCTTTACCACCCTAGTGCAGTAGTTACCACATTCACCAATGACGCAAAAGGATCCTGGTTCAAGACCAGATGGAAACTTTTGCTAGCCTGGAGAGAGATAGGCATCACAAGGCTGTACTTGCCCAAGACCCACCACGGGAAATGGTGCCTCTACCACCCTAGTACAGTAGTTAGCACATTCGCCAAAGACGCAAAAGGTCTTCAGGTCGAGACCAGGTGAAAACATTTGTTGGCCTGGAGAGAGGCTGTACTTGCCCAAGACACACCACAGGAAATGGTGCCCAGACGGCTTTATCAGTAAAATGATAATGCTACTTAACAAGAGCTAAACAAAATGCTGCCAGGAAACAAGATATTTTTCGATTTTTTTTCTTATTTTATTGTATTTTCCCCTCATAGGTTTTTTTGTTTTATTTTGCTGTGGAGAGTAACAGTAAAACCAGTAAAACCAAAAAAAGAAGCAAAATGATCTGCAGAAATTGAAAATGAGAATTTTTGAAATTACAATCGATTTTATATTGCAATGCTTTACCCTTATGGTAGTGCTGGGAACGAATTTGTAATCATTTGAGATTTTTGTATGATAAAAGTGCTTCCGCTTCAAAAAACGTTGCGAAACACTTCTCCCAGCTTGCCGTAACGTGAGATACAAACGATCGTGTCAATGATAACAAAAACCAACTCTTAACTGATTGCTTTTAAACGATCTAACACGCAAAAAGTGTGCGAGTTCGAAACTTAAAAGCGTTAGTTTGTTTTGCTGTTTTTGCCTTTCTAGCTAGCTAACTCGCTTCATGTGCTAGCGTTCACGACGGTCTTTTTTTTTTTTTTTAAACCGAGACAGAAACACGACTCGTGTGTGTCGCGAGTGAAATATGACACTCCAGGGGAAAAGTGAATACAATAGCGGCGTGGGGTTATAAAAAAAGAAAAAGGGGAAAAAAGGTCAGCTAGTCATGAGCGTTAGAAGGCGGCCGCCATCTTGTTCTGATCTGACATCGCCATAACAACCGCCTGCGCACGCAACGAAAAAAATGGAAAAAAACATAGTGTTGAAGCACTTACACTAATCACTTGCGAAACAAGTTGACCACTTAAAAAAAGCGTCAAAGGACAAAACAATCGTATTACTTTTGGTTTTAGTGTAAAGTTAGTCTCTTACGTTTGTGGTTGTTGTTGCCTCCCGTTGCTTGGTTGTTGTCGCCAGGACTACGGTGACTATGGCGCTCAGACTTCACCCCGGCAACTGTTGCTAGCCTATTGCGCAAGACCCGCCCACCCCTTGCTGCTGATTGGGTCAACTCATGACGTCATTAGAAATACCGATCTCCTAGTGGACGATGACCGCCGTCCGTCATCGGAGACCAAAGTCTCGTGATTGCTTCGAGTTCGCATTTTGATTTACAGTTTTTCTTTTTAGTTTTTTGCGACCTGAACTGTTTTAAAGCGTCACTAACACAACTTTTATGAGGTTTAATGATATCACAGGAACGAATTATATTCATACTTTGTAGTGAGGGGAATTCTAGCTAGTTTTAGAGAACTGGCTTTTTGGACTCGGCTCACTAAAAATAGTCGACTCTATCTTCACAATTAGTGATGGAAATTCTGGCTATTTTTAAAGAACCGGCTCTTTGGGCTTGTCTCACTAAAAAGAGTCAGCTCCCTAACGGCTCTCCAGAATTGTTGCCTCAGTTGGTATAATACCAAAAATAATGCATGCATGGCAACCTTTTTACATAAAAAAACAGTAGATGTTGCCACACACTCTATTTCACACATGACTACGGGAGACCAGAGAGAAGGGCATTACAGTCATCGAGACGGGTGGTAACAAACGCGTGAATTATAATCTTTGCATTGGAATGGGACAGCATGGGGCAAATTTTAGCAATGTTGTGAAGATGGAAACAAAATGTTCCAGTCATATTCCTAACGTGTAACTGGAAGAACAGATTAGGGTCAAATGTGACACCTAAATTGCTGAGTCACTATTAAAAACTGTCATGGTTGCCATGGCGCCCAATTGGCCGCGCCCGTGTTTGTCACGGTTGCCAAGGGGCCCAATTCGTCCCGCCCATGTGGCGCCAGCTGTGGCTTGTTGGGAGATTGGCTTTCTGTCTATATTAAACTCAGCGCTCTCTTGCTTGCTTTGTCAGCCCGTCAACAAACCTCTGCCCAGCAAGACGTGGGTTCTGACTCGGTCCTGTTTTCCTGTTGGCATTTCCAGTCCGGTATTGTTCCCGTTTATTTTTGTCCTGTTTAATTTCGGGTTCCAGTTTTTTTTCTGTCTGTTTTTGTCCTGTTTGTTAGTTTCTACAGTTTTTGTACCCGTCTAGTTTCTCCTGTTTATTTTCGTTATCCTGATTTGTTATCGAGCTCGTCGGTCTCTGGCTTCCCGTACTTCCAAGCCAGACCGGCTTCCTAACGTGCATGACTCCCTATTTCCCGTAAAAACGCGATTGGGTCCTGATCCTGTTCTGGTTCCTGACACTAACGTGTAACGAAGAACAGATTAGGGTCAAATGTGACACCTAATCACACTATTAAAAACAAATAAAATCATCTTAAAATGAACCCCGAAATGCACGGGATGCCAGAACCGACGTATGGTTCTCCTTCTTACGTGGGGCAGTAAAGTCGTGCAGCAGCATTCTGGACCCGCTGCTGGCCGATTCCATAATACGGTGCATTGCAGTAGATAAGACCCAAACCGACAGTTTATTGTATCTCCAATGACATTTCCGGAGCCTTCTTTGTTTACGCCATCGAGAAGGTTTGGATGAAATTTCTGAAAAAGATAGCGAGATCTTGTTTTTGTCCTCCACAAAGAACAATAACACCAAACCACCAGGGCAGAAAGGCCAAAGGAAAGGTTACAGGTGATTCCATCGCCCGGCGTCATCCGGTTTTTACAATCCTAACTTTTTGCGCATCGTTGTCCCGAAAGGTCTCGGCTCTTATCTCCGGACGAAGACGCCATGAGCTTCTATATAAGACGTCCCCGAAGGAAAGGTGAAGCAAGATTTCGCTTTCTGCACCGAGACGGGCACCACGGAACCATGTGGAAGGCAACGCTATTGACTTTGTGCGTTTGGGCGGTCTTGGTGGACAAAGTGCGGCTCAACGAAGCCCATTCCTTCTACGGGATGAAGCTGTGCGGGAGGGAGTTCATACGGGCTGTCATTTTTACCTGCGGGGGCTCTCGCTGGAGGAGAAGCCTCGAAGAGTCAGGTAAGGACGCTTGGCCGTTGAATCAGCCGAACCGGTGTTTCTCAACTGAAAAAGAAGAAAAAATTACCCTCCTTAACAGTAGATGGCGATAATGCCCTGCTTGATTTCCTCTCCCTGTACTGAGAGCGCTGTGTAAGGTTTTAACATTTCTTAAACTGAAATCTCCCAAGACACTTCACGTGTCTTGTCCAAACCCTTGCAGTTGGAGCATGCCCAAAAGTTGGAGAAATTATTGAGCCGAGTATAGTCCACATATTTCTTTCTTTAGCCGAATCAAAGAGTTAAGCACATCAGATATTTCTTCTTTGCCAATTACAAATGTGTGGAGAAAGAGCGACTGGGGCTCCCGGGTTGCCCACTTTTATGACACATGGCGATTAAATGTTCACCCATCATGATCAAGACTCGGGCTGATTGGTCTGCGCCGTTGTCAATGCAAATTTCCCAACCATGATTGAAGAATGGGAGGAGGGGTGATAGGTCGTCGCCCTCCAGACAGAATGGGGCACGACACACACATTCTAACCCCCCCAGGCGAGGTGATAAGTCATTGTTATCTGCGCAGACTGAAACCAAAGAAGACATTCCAAAGCACAGGCGTTTTACGACATCCTTCTAATAAGTTGCACTCAAGGCTGAGGTCAAACTTAGGACAAGTATTTTGAGTATAAGTGGAATAGAACAGCGTATAAAATTGTATACAACTTCAGCTGGTAAGATCGAACTGAAAAAAAAAACTCAGCCCAACCCAATCCTGTGTCAGGACCAAAACAGAAACAGGACCCAATTGCGTGACATTTAAGTTTTATTGAAAGAAAGCGGAAAGCTCTTGAACTCAGATTGTGATCAGAGCACGGAAGTGGATCTTCCGTAGCGAGCGATGGCGATGTCAAGGACGGAAAAACAGGTCGCTAGCCGGGACAAGAAAGCAAAAACGTGGTCGGGGTCAGAAGCGGGTCGTAAGCCCTGACGAGAGAGCAGACGTGGTCGGGATAAAAAACGGGTCGTAGGTCGGGAAGGGAGAAACGATGCGGTCAGGATCAAAAACGGGTTGAAGCCGGGGGACAGACTGGAGCAAAAAACAGGTGGGAGTCAGGGTCGAAAAAGGCTTGCCTAGTGTTAACTGAGGTTCGCAGACGGACTGACAAAAGGGGACGGACAGGAGTGGGTACAAATACTGATCAGGAGCTAATCAGAGTCCAGGGCAGTTGGCGTCAAAGGAGCGGGCAAAGGTGATTCACATCGGTAATCATGACAGATATGTGAGTATAGATGTTACTTAAAGTTGTTTTGGTTTTGCTGGTGATTTTGTTGTCGAAAAAAAATGGGGAATATACTCTACTACATTTTTAAACTGCACAATCCTTTCATTTGCTAAATTTGAGAAGTGGAGTTTTTCTTTATTTTGTATTCTTTATTACTATGTCATTACCAGTTTGTAATTGCTAGAGGCGGGGTCAAAATAGAATGAATACACCTGCCTTGTACAAGGGCACTTTCATGTTTACCGATGTGAATCACCTTCGGCGCCAACTGCCTCGGATTGGCTCCCTGTCTCACTCCTATCTGTCCCCTGTTGTCAGTCCGTCTGCAAACCTCAGTTAACACTAGGCAAGCCTTTTTCGACCCCTGTTTTTGCTCCTGTCTGTCCCCCGGCTTCGACCACATCTACTCTCCCGTGCTGGCTTTCGACCTCTTTTTGTCCCCGACCACGTCTACTCTCCTTTCCTGGCTTACGACTCGCTTCCGACCCTGACCACGTTTTTGCTCTCCTGTCCCGGCTACTGACCTGTTTTCCCGACACGCCATCGTTGACACAGAAGTTCCACATCCGTGTTCAGAGCGACCTGCTTCCCACATCCAGCAATCGCCGTATCGTGGGCGCAACCCTTTCTCTTTCTTCCAATAAAACTTGAGAGAAACCCAACGCAAGTGTGTCCTGTTTCCGTTCTGGTCCTGACAGGCACTGAATAATTTACGTATGTCAATTATGGGCTCATTCTAAAAATAACTTGATAATTGTTTATGCATTAGAATAAAGTGATCATTTATTAATCAATCAATCAAAAGTGATCAATTATAACCTTATCTTCCTTGTTTTCTTTTATCCTCGCTGTTAAATGTGAAACTGGAGTGCCACGTCCAATTTCGTTGTCACAATATGTTCAACCCATTTGGTAACAATGACAATAAAGGTATATTCTATTCTATCATGTCAAAGATGTCAGTTAGGAATCCAACTTCTTTGGTGAACTATTTTCAGAACCAGTTCGCGAGCTACTCAGCTGTTCTAGCTGTGTTATTACTAGGTTTTTACTATGTTATTACATTATCACCAGCTCAGGCCTGTCCCTTTCCGCTGTTTTTTTTTAAATGAATGATTATTTTGTGGCAGCACGGCGGCACAGTGGGTAGTGCGTGTGCGGCACCGTTCTGAGGTCATGGGTTCAAATCCAGCTACCAACCTTCCTGTGCGGAGTTTGCAGGTTCTCCCCGTGCTTGAGTGGGTTTCCTCCGGGCACTCCGGTTTCTTCCCACATTCCAAAATAAACATGCATGTCAGGTTAATTGGCTGGTCCAAATTGTCCCTAGGTGTGAATGAGCGAGTGAGTTGTCTGTCCCTATGTGTCCTGGGACCAGTTGAGGGTGTCCCCTGCCCACTGCCCGGAGATGGCTGGGATGGGCTCCAGCACCCCCGCGACCCTACTGAGGATAAGCGGTACAGATAATAAATGGATGGATGGATTATTTTTGTGTTGTTATTGTCCATGTTTAATATTTTGTCACTCATTTAATATCCTTGATGTGATTTCTCCCCACGCCAGCTCTCATCGGAGACGAGTCTTTCGACCCGTGGAACACAAAACCTTTCCCTCAACCGGACGACGAGCAAGATCTGTCCCAATCCGAAACGTGGAAAGACGGCAAGTCGACGGGATTCGCTCGCTCGGCCCGGTCGCCCATTTCCGAAGAGGTCCTGGAAGCTCTCCGGAGCGCCGACAGGAAAGGACGGGACGTGGTGGTGGGACTCTCCAACGCTTGTTGCAAGTGGGGCTGCAGCAAGAGTGAAATTAGCTCCTTGTGCTAAAGCTTCTCATCCGCGTGCAGTTTTTTAGGTCAGGAGTCGTCGAATTTTGTCCACACGTTCAATAAAAGTAACGGTGAGAGGAGTAGACTTGTGTCTTTTTCGAGGAAATACCTGTCACGAAGCAGGAACGGAGACGGGACCCAATAGCTGTCACGTAGCGGAGCGGGGAACAGGAAATAAGAACTTGCGTAGACTTACACCATTTCAGTGTTGATTTGACCTGTGAAAAGTGATGGGTCCCGGGGACTCGCATGCTCAAAAATCTATGGGTCCCAACAGAAATCGGTGACAAATATATCATAAAAATCTATATATTCATTCAGTTTTAATCATCACAGTTTATTGGTAATACAAAGCAGTTATCACTTCAGATTTTTCACTTCACAATATTGTACACTATTCAATATTGCTGAAATATTTTTATATTCATGCAGTTTTAATCATCACAGTTTAATTGGTAATACAAAGCAAGTTATCACTTCAAATTTTTCAGTTCATATATTCTTCGTGGTTTGCTGTCCCGCCATAGTTGTAATGCCTTCTCAAGGTCCAATCCATTATCATCCTCCTCATAGCGTCACCAGGAATATAATTTAGTCAATTTTGGCAGAAAAAAGTCATTTTCTTGCTAGTATTCTTTTGTTTATTTTCTTTCGTCGAATAGTTCGTTTCAACACACGTGTTTTCCTTGCCTTCGCGGTCTTCTGAAGAATTTCTCCGCCGTTTTTTCGTGCCGGAATGATTGCCGTTGTTACCACTTTCTGTGTTATGTTTCGACTTATTACCGACACTGAAGAAATGACCAATTTTTTGTTGATTTGCACCTAATACCAAATGTTTTTTCGGAGGCATACTTCTCTTTCACTCGACAACCGCCAAAACAATGACGTCATCTCGAAGCAACGAGATCGGCGCGAGACCAAAACAACAATGGCGGATCTGCCTGACGAAAAGTTTGGAGTGCGGTAAATCTTTGTTAAAAAAAAAAAAAAAAGTAATCGGGTAATAATGACAATTTGGTGTCAAAATGTTGCGTCCCGGGGACGCACGTTGATTCGACACTATGCGTCCCCTGCAAAAATGATGCGTCTAGGACGCAGGGAAAAAGCAAACCAGAACACTGCCATTTATTGGGGAAGGATGAGGAGGGTGCGCACACTCGATCCGGGTCGCGGAGTGGATTAGAAATCCAAACAAAAGAAAAGTGTTCCCAAACACAAACGGACCATACCAAAAACAAAGCAGGGTCAAGCGCGGGCAAAATTACAAACTAGGCACTTCTCTGAATAAAACAGGACTTTCAGGAATCTCACCGAAGTCTCACCAAAGTTTAACAGGTATAACAAGGTTTAACAAACAATCTGGCAAAGCACATTTCAAAAGAGCGTGTTTAAGTACCCACAGAAGTCATCAGTCAATGCGAGTCAGCCGGTGTCAACGGGCGGGGCCAGCTGGGCGCCATGGCAATCGTGCAAGACATGACGATAGCGCTCGTTTCCTCAGTTTTTATTGATAAGAGGGAGAGAAAGGCTTGCTTCCACGATCCGCGGATCGACGAACACGGGTAGCAGGTGGCGGGAACGCGGAAGTGGCACTTCAGTGTCGAGCGAGGAGGATCGGAGACAGGCGGTAATAGCAAGTCGTTGCCCGGGGCTGGAGATCAAAGGCGGTGTCGAGTTCGTAAGCGAGGTCGGTAGCAGGAGGCAGGCAGGTAACGGGGCGAAACAGGTCAGGTAACAGGCAGGCAGAACGGGGCGTAGTCAGGTCCGGAAACAGGTTGGCAACAAAGATCAGGCAGAAAAAAAGCAGGGCAGGAACGGAGTCGGACGAAAGGGCTTACTGAGCTGAAGGCAACAGTTCGCATAACGATCTGATGGCTTCCAAGAGGAAGCCGGGGGTTTAAAAAGAGAGTGACAGCCAATCAGCTGTCCGGGCTGTTGGCGCCAATTAAGCTGCCGCAGCTGCGCTCAATCGGCAATCATGATATGCAATACCAGCTTCTCTGCAATCCAAACTGAGCAACTAGAATGAAAAAATTAACTGGCTTCATTCACATGTAGGGAAAAAATCTGATTAGAAATGTCGGAGCCAGAACAGGAAACAGGACCTACTCACGTAACGTTACTCACAGTTTTATTGGGGAAAAGGAATAGGAGCGCACACTCTGATCGTTAGTCGCGGGGAGTAGGTTGCTTCGAGCGATGACGGTGTCGGGTACGGAAAAAAACGGGTCAGTAGCCAAGATAAAAGAGCAAAAACGTGGTCGGGATCGGAAACAAGTCGAAAGCCAGGAAAGGAGAGTAGACGTGGTCGACATAAAAAACGGATTGTTATTCGGGACGGGAGAGGAGACGTGGTCGAGATCAAAAACAGATCGTAGCTGGAGACAAACAGGAGCAAAAAAACGGGACAGGCGAAAAAGGGCTTGCCATGTAAAAACGGAGATTCGCAGACGGACCGACAAAAGGCGACTGTCAGGACAGCGTTTAAATACTGACAGGGAGCCAATCTGTCAACAAGCTTCAGCTGGTGCCACACGGGCGGGGCCAATTGGGAGCCATGGCAACCGTGACAGAAGCTGGCGCCACACGGTGGGGGCCAATTGTGCGCAATGGCAACCGTGACAAGAAAGAGGGCTTGCTCTAGGCAAAATTGGATTCGGGGGCCCCCTATTACTTCCAGGATTCGTACAAGTGCCTAAAATCATTGAAAATGCTTGATATTTTACGTTGTGTTTCTAAGGTCAGGAAAATGCTTGAATTTTGGGTGAAGTGCTTGAAAATGCTTAAAATTGTTTATTGTCAGTCTGACTCTATAGACCACAAAATAAATAAATACCAACGTTTAAAGAGTCATGAAAATGACACCGACACGCCTGCTCTGGTGGCTTGTCATTACGGTGAAGCGTCACCCCCTTACTGGTGGCACCCAATAGGACAGCTCTATTTAGAAAAACATCTTTTTTGGCTCGGCTCACTGAGAAAAGCTCTGTCTGATCCCTAACTGCTCTTAAGATTTTTTGTTCTTTTTGATGATATATCATCAATAATAATAATAAAACATAATGCATCAAATAATTTAGTAAGTAGTAATTTCATATGTTTTGAAATAGAAAGTAAAATGTTCACAGTTCTACCTGCTTTTTACACACTGAACAGATTTAAACACAAACACCTGAAAGTGCAAAACAGTAAAATGTCAAGAACCGGAACAGGATAAGGACCCAGATGCGTGACGTTTCTCACACAAGCTTTTATTTTATGAAAAATGGGGAGTCATGCACGTTAGGCAGCCGGTCTGGCGTGGAATGACAGGAAGCCAGAGGCCGACGAGATCGATACCAATTGCTCGAGCAGATATCGGACATATGGGGACAGATTTTTTAGTGTTTTAGTGTCGAAATTGGTTAAAATGGAACTGTAAATATATTTTCTGATTTTTATTCGAAGAACTGAAGAGTTAATATTTTCAATGTATGTCACGATTGCCATGGCGCTCAACTGGCCCCGCATGTTTGGCGCCAGCTGCGGCTCGTAGCCTGATTGGCTTCACTCCTATTTAAGCTCTGTGCTCTCACTCACCCTTTGTCAGTCTGTCAACGAACCTCTGCACCCACAAGACATGTGTTCTGACTCTGTCCGGTATCGATTTCGTCTGTCCGGCATCAGCGTGTGTATTTGTCATCGATCCCGTCTATCTCGTTTTGTCTGATACCTTGCTACAATCTCCAGTATCGTGTATCGTTCCCGTCTATCTCCTGTTTGATATCGGACTCCAGTCTGCAGTGTCTGGTATTGATCCCGTCTGTCTCGTCCTGTCTGATATCTGTCTCCAGTCTCTTGTATCTGATATCGATCCTGTCTGTCCCGTCTTGTCTGGTATCGATCCCGTCTGTCCGGTATCTGCCCGTGTATCTGGTATCGATCTCAGCGGTCTCTGGCTTCCTGTAGTTCCACGCCGGACTTCTGCCTTACTTCTTCCGCCCAGCGTTCGCCGAATCACTGGCATTTGTTAACGTGCATGACTGCTCCATTCCCGTAAAATAAACCTTTTGTGAGACACGTTACGCATCTGGGTCCTCCTCCTTTTCTGGTTCTGACAATGTGTCGTATAAACCCACGACAGGATTATTCATTCATTTTTCAGTTATTTAGTCTACCTAATTCACATATATTTTCGATAAGATAAGTTAGTTTTTTTTATAATAATTGAGATAATTTATCTTTCAACTTTGGATTTTAAAAACAATAGGTCGGAATGAGCATAGCAGTAGGTTTTATTAAAAAAACATATTATCCTTTTTTGTAAGAATTTATTACATGGCATATTACATAAAAAACACAATTTAAACTATATTTTGTCTAATATTACGTTGCTATATTTTTTTCCGAAACTGGGCTTTTCATGTCTGATACGTTAGTTTGTCGTCTATTATAACCACCAGAAATATTTATTTAATATATTTAAAATCCCTTGAGATGTTCACGTTGAAGATACTTATTGTTCTATTTTATTTTTATACATAAAAATCTCATATTTTTACGAGATTAAGTGACAATTTATTGCTTTCAAAATTGTCTCATATAACGTTGCTATTTATTTATTTTTTTCGAAATTCGACTTTTTAAGTTGTTTACATGTTAGTTTGTCATATATTGTAACACTCGGAAATTTTGTTACAAAATTTATTTTTGACATTCTTATTAGAGATATTTATTCTTGTATTTGATTTTTATGTCAAGGAATCATGATTTATTTATGATATTTATTGGCAAGGATATTCGACTTTTTATGTCTGATAAGTTGTTTCCATGTTAGTTTGTCATATATTATAACACTCGGAAATTTTGTTTCAAAGTTTCTTTCGACAATCTTATTAGATATATTTATTGTTGAATTCGATTTTTATGTCCAAAGAATTATGATTTATTTATGATAATTATTGGCAAGGATATTCGACTTTTTATGTCTGATAAGTCGTTTCCATGTCAGGTCAACATAATTTATACCGCCCAGAAAAGTTATCTAAAAGCCCCTTCAATATTCAAGAAAATTAACGTTGCATTTATATATTTGTTACATTATTGATTTAAATTCATCAAAATAATTTTTAGTCACAATATTAATATCAACAATGTATTGACATTCCACCCCTGCCTGCGCCAGCTACGGAAGCCGAGAAAGTTCAAGCAGCTCACCGGCTCGTTTGCGAGGCATGCAATGTCGATAGCAAGCTAGCGGACACAACGATTACACATTTGCCAGGAAAACTCTTCTCCTTTTACGATTAAAAGGAACCAAAATTAGTGTACTTTCATGTTAATTTTTATCAGTACATCCTCCGAAGAATTCACAATTGACACGTCGGAGCGAACAGGTAACGTTTTAGCTAGTGGATGCTAGCTAGTTAGCAGGCGATGCTATATTGTAGCTGCTTATGTTTTTGTTTATTTATCTATTTCTTTGACGTTTCTGTCATGAGTATTAATAAATATTTCTGCGTTGGGCTTAAAATCACAATTAATGCATCTAAGTATTGCAAAAGCCATATTTATTGCGGGTGTGTCTTGGTATGGAATGATAGCATGCAGGTTACGAATTTACGATACGAAGGACGATTAGCTCGATATTTGTGCCCGTGTCGCTTGGGCCTTATGTTCGAATATTAAATATTTACATTGATAACGATCTATGGGGTTGTTTAATCCCGGAGGGGATTTTAAAAGTGGTAATAAACATGAGCTAACATGGCGATGCTTGTTGCGTCACGATAAGACACTGGTAAGTGCACATTAATGCAAAGCGTTGTTGTTGCATTTAACCAGTTTTTATGGAAGGAATGCATAAAATGTGAGACGAGGGTGTGTGAATATCACCGGGGATAGACTCAATGCCGTTTTTCAAGTTCCAAAAAGGATGCACGGGCCTTGTAGTTGCAGCTTTAGTGCACTGCCCTGCTTTTTGCTATCTTAATTGGCTTACAATTAGGCCGACACAGATTGTGTCTGCTTCACAAAGACAGTATTGTACTTTGGAGCGAACATCTTCGATAACCTCCCCGAGTTAGAAATGTGGTAGGGAAGAAAAAACGATCAGGAACTGAGCTGATGGTGTCCTACAGAGATACCGTAGAGAGAATGCGACATTACAGTGTGGTAGACAGCAGACAGGAGAACTTAAGAGTCATCAAAACAGCTCAAAGAATCATGGGATTCTCCTTGGCCCGTCTGTTGGGTATTGTAGCCGACACCTAATTGCATAAGGCACAGTGCGGTATGCTGGGTGCAAAGCAGCTTTGAGCAGGTGTCTCCAACCTTTTGCAAGCTGAGAAGCTACCTGCTCCCTCATATGTTAAGGATTTAATTCCCCCCTATGTTATGGTCCGGAGCCTTCGCTCTGTAAATGCTGGTCTACTAGTGATCCCAAGAGCCAAGAAGAGATCGGCAGGTTCGAGAGATAGATAGATAGATAGATAGATAGATACTTTATTCATCCCCGGAGGGAAATTCACACATGGAGAGCATTCTCCATTCGGGCCCCGGTGCTGTGGAATGCTCTTCCCCCTGAGATTCCATCTGCAACCTCAGTGGAAGTGTTTAAATCTAGGCTTAAAACACACACATCTATTCTATAGCTTATGAATGACTTATATTTCATGTTGACAATATCTGTGTATTATTTGAAGGGATGACCTTGTGCGGTCCCTTCTCAAGGTTTTTTCATTTTCCTCATGTTGAGGTTTTTGAGTTTTTCCTTGCCCTCATGTAGGTTTTAGATCAGGGGATGGTGTCATAATAGCCTGTGGTTTGCAATAATCTGTGGTCTATGCAGCCCTTCGAGACTTCTTGTGATTATGGGCCAAACAAATAAACATGACTTGACTTTTTGTCACTAACTTGGGCATAGGGCACTCGGTTTGATTTGCATTTTCCGAAATAACAACTTATCATGTTATTACTTTGTTATTACTGGTTAATTATTGGAAGACGGGTCAGATAGACTCAGTCAACCCAAAAAAAAAAATTGACCTAGCACCAGTGAGCTATTTTCATAACGGGTCTGAGGAAATTTCAGCTGTCCATAGGGGTCACCACGTTGAAGACCCCTGGCTTAGAGAGTCATCAATCCATCCCAGAAAATCATGTGTTGGTCTTTGCCTAGTCTATAAAGTGTCTAATTACAGGTTTATCCATTAGTCTCACCTGGTTGTAAACAAATACATTGTTCTAAAAGAGAATCATTTGCGATTCCAGGATGGAGTGGCAACCGGACGAGCAGAGTCTCCAGCAAGTGCTTCAACTTCTGAAGGACTCCCAGTCTCCGGACACGGCAACACAAAGAGCAGTGCAAGAAGTATCCTTAACATGTTTCGGAGATACCAAATACTAAATCCATCTATTATCTGCACCGCTTATCCTCAGTAGGGTCGCGGGGGTGCTGGAGCCCATCCTAGCTATCTTTGGGCAGTGGGCAGGGGACACCCTGAACTGGTTGCCAGCCAGTCGCAGGGCACACAGAGACAGAATATTCACTTTCTCATTCACACTTAGGGACTATTTGGATTGGCCAATTAACCTGACATGCATGTTTTTGGAATGTGGGAGGAAACCCACGCAAGCACGGGGATAACATGCAAACTCCACACAGGAGGTTCAATCTCATGATCTCAGAACTGTGCCGCACACGCGCTAACCACTGCCCGCCGTGTTGCCGCCACCAAATACTAAATAATTGTTCATATTTTTCCCTCATTTCTGATTTTTTTCATTTGATTCTCCCCTTTTTTCTTGTTTCTCCTTTGTCCTATTTTCTTTTTCCTTTCTCCATCTTTTCGTTTTTCCCCATTTTCCTCCTCCTTTTTATCCTCCGTTTTTCATCTGAACTTGTCTCATTTTTCGCTTACTTTTTTCTCGTTTTTCATCTCATCATTTTCAATCTTTTTTGACTTCTTGTGCCTTTTTCCTTCACTTTTCTTACCTTTTTACTTCCCCCCCTTTTTTCACTTCCCTTCCCCTTTTTAAGTGATAACATTGTCTAACAGCCACTTTCAACCTAAAACGGCACTCTTAAATGCTACAATGAATTATTCCGAATCTGAAAATTGTCTCGATCCATTACGAACTCGGGCTTTCAATATTTGCGAGCTCCCCAATTGTGTTTCAAAAGAGCCTATAAAGTGTAAAGAAGTATTTTGGGTATGCGAGGGTGTGTGAGCTTCACGTAACGTCATACGAGCCGGTGGAACTTCTTAACACGGTTCTCAGAAACTGGAGCAACTCAACCAGTTTCCTGATTTCAACAACTATCTCATCTTTGTCCTGACTAGTTTAAAGTCGGAGGGTAAACACGATCCCTTGTCATTCACAGTTGTACTTAGAATTTTCATTCATTTTGTCTGATCCATTCCCTAGATGAGCCCACTCGCTCACTGAGCGGCTTGATCCTGAAGAACAACGTGAAGGCCCATTATCAGAATTTCCCCCAAAATGTAGCCGACTTCATCAAACGAGAATGTCTCAACAACATCGGAGACCCTTCTCCCCTCATCAGGGCTACAATCGGTGGGTAATAAAGAAAAAAAACCTGAAGTTTATTTGCGTCAAAATTGTTTTCTTCCAAAAATACATTTTCGGTTTCTATCTGTCTAGCTATCTAGACATCTAGCTATCTAGACATATATCTATCTAGCTATCTAGACATATATCTATCTAGCTATCTAGACATCTATCTATCTAGCTATTTAGACATCTAGCTATCTAGACGTCTAGTTATCTAGCTATCTAGACCGCTATCTAGACATCTAGACAGCTATCTAGACATCTAGACAGATACCTATCTAGACATCTAGACAGATACCTATCTAGACATGTAGACAGCTATCCATCTAGACATCTATCTATCTAGACATCTATCTAACTAGCTCTCTAGAAATCTAGTTATCTAGACATCTATCGAGACAGCCACCTATCTAGACATCTTGACAGCTATCTATCTAGACAGCTATCTATCTAGACATCTATCTAGACACCTATCTATCTCTAGACATCTATCTATCGACATCTAGACACCTATCTATCTCTATCGAAAAGGAAAAATCAAACCGAAAAAATCTCTAGACATCTATCTCTAGACATCTATCTATCTAGCTATCTATACATCTATCTAGCTATCTAGACCGCTATTTAGATAGCTATCTAGACATCTATCTAGCCACCTAGACAGCTATCTAGACTTCTATCTACCTAGACATCTAGACTTCTATCTATCTAGACATCTATCTATCTGTAGACATCTAGACATCTATTTCTATTTAAAAGGAAAAATCAAACCGGAAAAAACCCACTTATGAAATATTGTGATTCCGTCTTGTTTAAAGTGAGGCGAGCCATGTGAAGCTGATGCTAACATAGCAGAGCTAACTATCTACTGTTCAAACCAGGTTTTCAAATATGTTTCTAAAAAGACATTTTCTCAAAAGTTTGTTTTTCTGCTCTCATGTTTTTAATAGTTGCTAGACAGACTTTGGCTAAAGTTTACATGCTAACTCTTGTTTTAATCCGTAAACGTGTATTTTGTGCATGGAACTATCAGTCCGTTTGTCCTAGAAGTTGATTGGCCGGCGCTAAGCTATGTGGAAGGAGGGTTTATTATACTATTATTGTTTTTTTACTTTGGTGACTATGCGACTTGTTTTTTGCATTAGTCTGCCTCGACTACCGCACCATCATCATCAATTCCTTCCTACTCCAGTTTTATTGTCACTATTGCCTCTCCTGCCCATTTTAAGCTTTGGCTAATGTTTACATGCTAACACTACAAAGCCAACGTACTACTGTGGAGCCTGATTGAATTCATAAGTATGTGCTTTGTGGGTTACATTCTTTCCGTTTGTCTCGGAATTCGATTGGTTAGAGCTAAGCGAGGATAATTCTATTTATTTCTAGCAAATGTCCAAGTGTGACTTGTCGGTTGCATTAGGATCAGCCTACGCTGGACCATCCTCTTCAATTACCTCCTACTCCAGTTTTCTTGTCACTATCCCCTCTCCTCTTGATTTAAAGCTTACATGTGCCAAAATATGCTCTTAAAAATAAGAAAGTGAAATAATGTAGTGTAGCATCTAGAAGGTTTTTTTTAGTACTGTACTTCATTCAAAGTAGAAGGAACTTGCTAGTGTTATTTGCAATTTTGATCCCTCAATAGTTATACTTTAGAAATTTTGTTTTACGGGATTTTTTGAAGCATCATAAATGCTTTTTTTGTTGTTGTTTCATGGGAATGTAATGACTAAAACACTTAACATTTGCTTCTATTAATAATGACGACAATTATTTAATGTTTTTATATTTTTAGCTAGTCTGTGGAAAATACATTTTTATTCCATTTTTTGGTGCTTCATTTCAGTTTCAGAGACAAATTGTGCCTCCCTTTGTTAGGAAATTAATATTAAAATTTACTGTTGACCCAATTGTTCGAATTAGTTATCTGACTCCATTAAACAAACACAACCTGCATTCTCCTAACAATGCGCGCTCGTTTATTGGTGGAAAAATGAACAAGAGACCGGCATTTCCACACGGGGGCAGATTTAATTTCTTTAACAATTTAGCTAAGTGAACTCCTTCGAATATATGGCCGAATTAGTGTCGCTCGAGTCTCCGTCAAGCCTCCTCTCTCGATCTTCTGCCTTCCTTTTTCTGCCCACGTTTTTTCCGCAAGCTGGTGTGCCGGCTCCTCCCATGGGCGTGCCAATGAAAGCCCCCACCTGGGGTCCACCCCCTCGCCTGGATGTCTGAAAAACTCATAACAGCAGAGCGCTTATCAAAACAATGCCGGACGTCCTTCGTCAGAGTCCTGTTATCAAAATTCCCCAGCCAAAACATTCTGCATTTGGAACAGCGCGACCTGAAGCCCACTCAGTGAAAATCTTCATTGCACTCAATAAATGTAACTTGTATGTAATCATGTAAAATCCTTTATAGTAAAATGTATAAAATCCTTCACCTTGTATCTTACCTATTCTAATGTTGTTGTTTTTTACAATACATATTTTTAAAATCCATTTATTGCTTGGTTATCCCGGAGCCCCATGTCTAATATTCTTGTAAACAAAGACAATTCTATGTTTAATTTATGACTCGTGTGTTTGTTTCCTGTCCAGGTATCTTGATCACCACCATCGCCTCCAAAGGGGAGCTGCAAACATGGCCGGAACTTTTGCCACAGCTTTGCAATTTACTCAATTCCGAAGACTACAATACGTGCGAAGTGAGAACGGCAATAAATCCACACAAATCATTTCACTGATTTTAAATTGTGCTATTTACACCAATCCCATCTTTAGGGTTCTTTCGGAGCCTTACAAAAAATCTGTGAAGATTCTTCAGAGTTGTTGGACAGCGATGCTCTCAACAGACCCCTCAACATCATGATTCCAAAATTCCTGCAGTTTTTTAAACACTGCAGTCCCAAGATAAGGTCTGTCGCCATTTTTATTTGAAGCCAGCTTTTTCGTTGGTTGATTGAGAAGTCGAATCGATAGATGCAACCAATGTTCCCTGTAATTTTGCACGGGTCTGAGCGTTCACGCAAAGTCGGTGAGCAACGCTTGAAACAACAGTGAGCAACCTTAATCCCAAGTATGGCAAGATAATTAATGATCAAACATGTCCAAAACTTGACATTTTACTGAGTTTCCGGCAATGCAAAATGATTTTTCTCTTTTGAATGAATTGACTCATGTACTATTGCAAAGGTTGTACGGCCTACAAACGTCGTTTGTTGTTACAATTCTTTCACAAGATATCCATTTCTTTTTTTTTCCTGATATATTTTGTCCCATAATATTAACATTTTTGAGGGCTTATTTAGTCGGTTGCAAGATACACAACTGTACTTAATCACATTTTTGAGTGGAAGTACAATGTTGGCAACACGATTCACTTGATATCATTGGAAATTATTTGAATGCAACACCAAATTTTTCTTCTTTTTTCCGTGTTTTTTTTCTACTTTTTTTTAAAATTCCTTTAAAAAAAGTCTCATTGTGATTTTTTTTTTCCGAGTTACTTTTCTTTTTGTTGTCTATTTACCTTTTTCCTACCTTTCTTTTCTTTTTTTCTTTTTTTTTCTAAATTTTTCCTTCTTTTTTTCTCTTCCTTTTATTTCTTTTTTTCTCAGCTTTTCACTACTTTTTCATTTTGGTATTTTTTTCTTTTTTCTTCTATTCCCCCCTTCTTTTAAGTCATTTTGCGCATAGTATTACATAATATTTGGTCATGTTGGGATGAAAGAAGCAAAAACAACCTGAAGAGCCGTTTAGGACCCAAAAGAGCCGGTTCCTTTTAGTGAGCCGAGCCAAAGAAGCCGGTTCTCGACAAACTTTACTCAATTTCATTCTACTTCGACTCGACTTCAAAATACCGCATTTAGGACACAACGTCAGGGCAACCCGTGTATTTTTACCTTCAAGCACTGTAACTTTGACTTAAGTCGCTTCTTAATTAGTCATTTTGAGCCCTCATTTTTGTGCGCTGGCTAAATTTTCTTGTGCGCTGAGAATGTGCGAGCAGTGCGCAATTGCGCACGCGCGCAGCTTAGAGGGAACACTGGATGCAACCCAAATATTCAAACGAGAGTTTAAGCATACCACAGAAGCCATCCTTTCAGTTGGAGGAATTTCCTTCAAATGTTGACGTGATCACAATGATGGATAGATAGATAGATACTTTATTCATCCCCGTAGGGAAAAATACACTTCCAGCAGTATCCTTGTGTTAAAAATAAAACAATAATTAAGTAAAAGGAATATAATACATAAATACCCAATGTAACGTGTTGATATAGAATATTTAAATAGTGCTACATAAAATACACACTATAATAACAATAGGGTAATATGCAATGTGGGGGTGGGGTTTAATATGGGCTTTTACTCCCCCGGGTGGAGTTAAAGAGCCTCATGGCATGATAACCTGCCGCTGAAAACAAATAATCTTCTTCAACAGGTCCCACGCTATCGCTTGTGTGAACCAATTCATCATTAGTCGAGCTCAGGCTCTGATGGACAATATCGACACCTTTATTGAGGTGAGTCCTGTCATTTATGAATCTTGCAGTTTTATCCTCCACTGTTTTCTTCTCTAGTCACTCATGTTAGCCTCTTGGTTGCAATTTATGGCTCCTTGTAAGTCGCTCTTATTGTTTGCAGCTTGTGCTTTGTTACACCTTCATACAAGCGATTATCAATTGGTTCTAAGATGCTGGCCTTTTTTTACATCCGCTGTTTCCTTCTCTGGCCACTTGGCTGAATCTTACCACTAGCCACTGTTGTAATTCTAAGCTGCTCACGCTGCGTATTTTAGTGTCACTTACCTTCCACAGCTGGTCCTGCAAGCGAATGTCGCCTAGTTCCGTAATATGGACGTATTTGACTGATTTTTCCATTGTTTCCTTCTCTTTCCACTCACTTTTTTTGTGGTCTATAGTTAACTGCTAGCCGTAATTGTTTGTTAGCTGCTCCTGAGTCCAATGATTCATTGACCGATTCAATATTCTACTGGCCTTTTAGTAAGTTAGCCTTTAACATCTGCTCTGACCAGCTATTCGTTCTCTTCAGCCACTCCGAATTACTCTGCTCTGTCTTTTCTTGTTGCTTGCGGGGATAAACCGCAACTATCATGTCCTGTCGATGGCTTCTCATGCAATTGAACGCCGAGTTACATGATTTAGGCATATTTAGCTGTTTTTCCCACTGTTTTCTTCGCTAGCCACTCGTTTTAGCCTATAGGCTGCAGGCTATGGCTTGCCGCTAGCTGCTAATTCTATTGTTAGCTGCTCTGTGTAAATATGTTTTTTTTTATCCTTTAGTTTCTGTATCTCCTCTCACCAGCTGCTAAAGACAGCTGTTTACTGGCCAACTCCATTAGATATTTTCAGCTGATCTGGGTTATGCAAGAATACTTAGAATTATACTTCTGAATTTTGCCAAATTGTATCCTAGCATGTCTTCTTCA
This sequence comes from Urocampus carinirostris, assembly GCF_059441175.1. Classification (NCBI taxonomy): domain Eukaryota; kingdom Metazoa; phylum Chordata; class Actinopteri; order Syngnathiformes; family Syngnathidae; genus Urocampus; species Urocampus carinirostris. The sequence goes on from NC_142356.1 coordinate 3,243,665, forward strand.
GATGTGTTGAACTCTAAGATGTGGTGACAGCTGATGGCGAATTATTACACACTGCCACTTTAAAAAAAACAACTGACTTTTCTTGATGTTTTTTGTGTGAACACATCTCAAACTCTCTCCCGTGCAGAGTCTGTTTGCACTGGCTGGCGACGAGGACAGCGAAGTACGCAAGAACGTGTGCAGGGCTCTGGTCATGCTGCTGGAAGTCCGCATCGATCGCCTCATCCCGCACATGCACAGCATCATCCAGGTGAGGGCGCCACTCGGGACACCCCCAAAAACCAGAGTTGGTTTTGATTCTACCGTCTTTCCTTCCAGTACATGTTGCAGCGCACTCAAGACCCCGATGAGAACGTGGCTCTGGAGGCCTGCGAATTCTGGTTGACCCTGGCTGAACAGCCCATCTGCAAAGAGGCCCTCTCTGGCCACTTGGTCCAGTAAGTGCCCCCCTGTTTCCATCTCTAGCCTCTTATCTTAGCCATCTTGTCAGGAAATACTGTAATCCCTTGCTACTTTGCATTTTGAACTTCCTGGCTTCAGTGCATCACAGGATAGTAAAGGAATATTTTAGAAAAGTAAATTGCACTTCTGGGACCACAATACATTATCCCCTGATCACATTGTTAGGAATTTAATATTGAAATGTATCGTTTACCAAATTGTTCAAATTAGTTATCTGACTCCATCAACCAAACTCAACCGACATTCACCCAACAATGCGCGCTTGTTTCTTGATGGAAAAGATGGACAAGAAAAGCCGACATTTTCACACGGGGGCAGATTTAATTTCATTATTAATTTACCTAAGTGTACTCCATCGAAAATAGCCGAATCAGTCGAATTAGTGTCGTCGGAGTCTCTGGGAAGCCTTTTCTGAAGTCTCCCAGCCTTTCTCCTCTCAGCTCACGCCTCTCCGCAAGACGGTGTGCCGGCTCCTCCCATAGGCGTGCCAATGAAGCCCAACCTGGGCGTCACGATGTCTGGAAAACTAAAAAACAACACCGAGCGTTTCTACGTCATCAGGGCCTTGTTCTCAAAACATCGCCTGCCGTCCTCTGTCAGAGTCCTGTTATCAACAAAACTAGACAAAATATTCTGCATTCGGAACGGCGCGACCTGTCATTGAACTATAGCCTATTCGGTGAAAATCTTCATTGCACTCAATAAGTGTAACTTGTATTCAATCGTATAAAATCCTTTATAGTCAAATGTACAAAATCCTTCAACATGAAGATGAAAGCTGGGACCAGCAGAGCGCATTTTTGTCTGGCCCGGCAGGAGGCGTGCCATTTTAAGATGAAATGCATGGTTGTGGCCGCCGCATTCCTTTATCCCCGGTTGATTATTGCTGAGAGGAGGGATCAAGAGCAAATGTTTGTTGTGTGTGGCAGTTTTTTTCCTTTTGGTTTTTTTCCCTCAAAATGAACTTCACTTGTGCGGCTGCGATCCATTATCCCCTTTCGCATTTACTTCGAGCGAGGAAGGCATTTTGGTCGTGAGTTTGGCCGTTGTGGCTCACCTCCAATTATATGCACAGCTGTGGCCGTGATCCATTATCACTGGTCGCCAATTGAAGAGAGCAGGGGGCTGGCATAATGCATTTTTCTCTTCGGTTTAGATTGCTGAAGCATTCCATTGTGATCCATTCAAAATGGACTGCTCTGTTTTGGCAGCTATTCATTATTTCCAGTTGACTATTTTTGAGAGTAGAAGCTAAGAGAGCATATTTGTATTGTGTGTTAGATCTTTTTTAATTTTTAAGCGCACCGTGTGGCCGCAATCTATTATCCCCTGTTTACTATTGCTTAGAGCAGAGGCCAACAGAGCTTTTTTTTCCAGTTCGCCATTGTGGTACACTTAAAATGAACTCCACTTTTAAGGCCTCAATCCTCTTATCTCAAGTCGATTATTGCTGAAAGCGGTGGCCAAGAAGCCAATTTGTGTCATGCATGTTTGCTCTGTTTTTCTGTTCTTTCCTCCTCAAATGAACAGCACCCATGCCGCCATAATTGATTATCCCTGGTCGACTATTGCTGCGAGCGGGGGCTGGCAGAGCCCCTTTTAAAATAAAAAATAGGGTAGGGGGATTACAGTATTACATACTGTCACTTAACGGAGAAGTCCAATATGTCACTTAGGTGAAACAAAAAAGGTTTTTGTTTTTTTTCCAGACTCATTCCCATCTTGGTCAACGGGATGAAATACTCTGAAATTGATATCATCCTTCTGAAGGTAAGGCTACAGGTCACATACTGGCTTGTATTTTCTTTTTTAGATCACTATCTGATTTTATCTCATTCGGCAGGGTGACGTAGAGGAAGACGAAGCCGTCCCGGACAGCGAGCAGGACATCAAGCCTCGCTTCCATAAGTCCCGTACGGTCACTTTGCAGCACGAAGGAGGGGAAGGCGAGGAGGGGGAGGACATCGATGATGACGAAGACGACGACGACGATACCTTGTCGGATTGGAACTTACGTAAGTCCAATACCAATTCGGGGTTCTCGGGGATCCTTGCAAAGTCTTAGAAGGCATTGAATTCTTGATTCTAAAAATGATGCTTTAAGAGGCATTAAAATACCTTCAATCCAAATTTTGAAAGTCTGAAAGTTTTCCCCTGGACGAAAAAGTCATTTTTTATACATATATTATTTGTTATTGCAACATCCATTGCAGCCTGGTCATCCTGGAAGGGGGATGACCTCATGTGCGGTCCCTTCTCAAGGTTTCTTCATTTTCCTCATGTTGAGGTTTTTGAGTTTTTTCCTTGCCCTCATGTAGGTTTTAGATCAGGGGATGGTGTCGTAATAGTCTCTGATCTCTGCTGCCCTTTGAGACTCCTTGTAATTAAGGGCATCATAAATAATCATGACTTGACTTGAGGTTTTTGAGTTTTTCCTTGCCCTCATGTAGGTTTTAGATCAGGGGATGGTGTCATAATAGTCTGTGATCTCTGCTGCCCTTTGAGACTCCTTGTAGTTAAGGGTGTCACCGATAATCATGACTTAAGGTTTTTGAGTGTTTCCTTACCCTCATGTAGGTTTTAGATCAGGGGATGGTGTCATAATAGTCTGTGGTTTGCAATAATCTGTTGTCTGTGTAGCCCTTTGAAACTCTTTGTGATTAAAGGCGTCACAGATAAACAATACTTGACTTGACATCATGATAAAAATGCTTCATGACTATAGCGGTAGAGTTTTTGGGAGTTTTGACTGAGGATCCATGAAGTAAAACATAATTTTATTCTTTTCCATGTCTAAAACTTTGAAAAGTGCTGTTTTTCAGACGGGATGTTTTCAACTGGACCAAAATGTGATCTAAAAATAAATAAATAAGCATTTGTTTAAAATAGCCTCTAATTCATGCAGTGTTTTTGTTTATTCCAATGGTGTTTATTTTTCGACTTGGTCGAGAATTTTATTTCAAAATGCATTGAAAAAGTCTTGAATTTAATCTGCCTTAAGTTGTAGGAACCATGGTTGTAAGTGACATTGTTTTTTTATGTCCCAGTGTGTATTATATAGTGAACCTTACTGGTGTTAAATTTTAATTAAATAATAAGCAAAAAACACTAGCTTGTAGGCATAAGTTTTAAGAAACTCGTAGATTCAGAAATGTATCATTATTTTCACAAAGTTGAAGATGCTGACTTGTTTGGCCGCCATCTTGCTACTATTGAAGGCCAAATGAGGATTTTGGAGGAGGTATCTTGGCTTGATCTTGCTATTTATTTAGCACTTAACAGTCTCCATACACAGCTGAGCCCTGCATGCGATGTTTGCCAAATACATTTTTTTTACCGCTGTTTCCTTCTTTAACTACTCTTGTCAGCTACTTGTCTGCAGGCTGTGTATCGCTGCTAGCTAATATTATTATTTTTAGTTGCTCCTGCTTTGTCATTCAGTGTCACTTGACTTCTGCATCTTAAATCAAACATCACTGTGTTGATTTCTTTTGGGCATCTTCCACTTTTTTCACACTTTCCTTCTGTATCCCTTCATTTAATCCACCGTTATTGTTAGCTTCGCCATGTAAACAAAGCCGGCTCTTTAATTCTTTAACTCGCTTTTTTAGTAGCATCTCCCACCTGTGGCTTACAGCAGTTTTGACCAACTCCAGCTATTGACTCTTTTCAGTGGCTCCAGGTATATCCGTCTCTCTCAATCTTTTGTTTTTGCTGCTGGGGACTAACAGCAGCTTTCTTGTCCGGTTGCCGTCTGAAATTGGGAAATGACGGGATTACACTTCCCAGTTTTGCCAAGTGGAGTACTTCAGGCTTCTGTAGTGTGTGTAGAGAATTGTTGCACACTGTTACTTTAAATCCCTTTTCTAGATTTACGTAGCGTCTCGAAGAGTTATACGGGTTTGTTAAACAATTCAGGGTTGTCAATTGAGGCCATTCTCCGAGCACTACTTTGTAAATAATTTTGCGTATTTATCCTCATTTTTCCTCTCTTCAGTCATCATTATGTGATTATCCAAGAGAGTCTGGTCCAATCTTGTTGTAAACAACATTCACTGTTATCAATGACACTAAACATGCTTGTCGTAAAAGTGTCATTTCGAAGCCTCATTTGATAATGGTAATGTTTTTCAGGAAAATGTTCTGCCGCAGCCCTGGATGTTCTGGCCAACGTTTTCGGGGAGGAACTGCTTCCTCATCTCCTGCCGCTGCTCAAAGGTCTTCTGTTCCACCCCGACTGGGTCATCAAGGAGTCGGGCATCCTCGTCCTCGGGGCCATCGCTGAGGGTGAGACCTGATTTTGGGTTCAGATGTTTATTCAGTGGATACGGCTTTCCCTGCTTTAAGGCCCGGTCACACAGCCTTTCGCGTCTGTATAGCGGGTAAGATTTTGCGATTTATTTTTTATTTTATATATTTTTATTTTTTATTTTATTTTTTTGCCCGCGGTGGAAAATGTGCAAAATTGGCCGGCGACTGTTCCGCGTCCTTATCGCGGGTAACCGCGGCTGCGTCGCTGTGCCGCCCGCGGTTACCCGTGGTCTAGATTTTTGAGCAGCGCAAAACTTTTTCGCATGGCGTGTGAATTTCTTACCGCGTGTAAAGCACGGCTGTATCGCGATCTCAAAGCGTCCAACAGCGTCTGCTTCACGGGCAGAAATTTCTGGCCGTGATTCAGCCGCGATACGCCCGTGAAAGGCTGTGTGACCAGGCCTTTAGAATGGTTTCACTTGAGTGTTTTTTTACGGCATTTGTCTGCACAATGCAGCATCAACAACTGATTATTTCGTGAGCTCAAAAATTTTAACTTTGCAGTGTTCGTGTGTATGACGAGTTACCTCTCTAAGATGCCGGTCTGCTATTGGTCGACATTATATGAAATACTGCTCTGATATTGGTTTTGCGTCACAGCATTATGAGAATACCGATGAACTACCTCCCACAATGCCTTTCTGTGTCATCGTTCCCTTCAGAATCTCGTGTGCTTCATAAAGACTTTGCGAGTTGGCAATATTGCTGGATGCCAACTAATAAACTTATTTAAGAATGGATACAATTTTTTGGGGGAAAATGTTTTCCTTGTAGTATTATTATGATTAAGCGCTCAATTTTTAGCTGGAAAGTGTTTTTTAAAAATGTTCAATTAATTAAAGAAAAATCACCACACTCGATTGGAATAGCTTTGAGGATAACCACTTTAAATAGTGAAAAATACAAATAATAAATTGGTAATAATAAAAAATATCACAAATAAATTTTGATGCATTAAAAGATAAATCAATAATGCAAAAATCACATCACGCTCAATTGCAGCAGCTTTAAGGAAAAAAAAAATTAAATGATAGAAAATATTTTAAAAAATGAAATCAATGCTATTGCATTAAAAAAAAACGATCAATGCTGCAAAAAAATATTTGCTACAGTTTAAAAAACTGCAAACAACAAAGAGGCTATCATCAATTTGGTAGGAAGACAATTGTTTAATATTTGTACCAATCAATGGATTTCGAAAAATGAACACCTGCATCACAAAAATAAACACTGCTTGATATACCCCAACCCCCCTGACCCCTAATTTCTTAGTTTTCAGAGAAAATACCCATTTAGTAATTTGCTATAAACTGAAGATTTTTGCTATGTTTTAGCTTCGATGTTAAACTTTTTTGTACGGTTTTCATTCGCTATGCATCCCAAGTCTTGCAGGGAAGCTAATGGGAGAAGCAAAACATGATAACCATGGAAACAAAGCTTTCAGTTATCAGGAAATTACTGTTTCTTTATTTTAATGGTTTTACCTTGGGTTTCGCAACGTAATTACAGCCCCAGCTATACGGCAATTTTACTTTGCGATTCCCACCTCAAAACAGATTCATGTCCTATTCCTGGGTCCTTTTTAATTGCAACACTCGTGTTGTATTTCATAATAAAATGTATTTTATTTTTCAGGGTGCATGCAGGGTATGGTCCCTTACTTGCCGGAACTCATCCCCCACCTGATCCAGTGTCTTTGTGACAAAAAGGCCCTGGTGCGTTCCATTGCATGCTGGACCCTCAGCCGTTACGCCCACTGGGTGGTCAGCCAGCCCCCAGACGCTCACCTCAAACCTCTCATGACCGAGCTCCTCAAACGCATCCTGGACGGCAATAAGAGGGTGCAAGAGGCAGCCTGCAGGTATTGAATCAGAGTCGTCCTTTTCGTGCTCATGGTTTTGATCCTCGTTTTCTTCCGCGAAGCGCATTTGCCACACTGGAGGAGGAGGCGTGCACAGAGCTAGTGCCTTACCTCAGCTTCATCTTGGACACCCTGGTGTTTGCTTTTGGGAAGTACCAGCATAAGAACCTGCTCATCCTTTATGATGCCATTGGAACCCTGGCAGACTCTGTGGGACATCATCTCAATCAGCCTGTAAGACATCGACACTGAACGGCCCCAAAATGTTCACAGGCACACTAAGAATGTTTAAAAATCCTGATTAAAATGTGAGCGAACTTCTTAGAAGGTCATAAAAATACACACACAAGGATTGTAAAATAATGAAAACGGCAGGCAGTGACTAACCATGTAAGGAAATGGACCTGCTAAGTTCTGTAAAAGCTGCAGGAATGCAATAATCTTATTGGAGACTCCAGAGAGCAGGGAATTGCAATTAATAACAAGAGCTTCCTGGCGAATCCGGAAAGCAAGGAATTATAATGATCCAAACAACAGCTTCTGGCAATTCTGTAACAGGGAGTTACAATGATTTGAACAAGTGATACCCGTTGAGTCCAGAGAGCAGGGAATTGAACTAATTTAAACAACTTTATGGGGATTCTGGGAAGCAGAAAATGGCAATAATTCAAACGAGAGCTTTCTGGGAAGCCTGGAGAGCAGGGGATTGTAATAACTTGAGTGACAGCTTTCTTGGGAGTCTGGAGAGCAGGGAATTGTAATAATCTAAACAATAGCTTCTGGTAATTCTGTAACAGGTAATTGCAATGATTTAAACAAGAGATACCCATTGAGTCCAGAGAACAGGGAATTCTGGGAAGCAGAAAATGGAAATAATCTAAATGAGAGCTTTCTGGGTAGCCTGGAGAGCATGGGATTGTAATAACTTGAGAGCTTTCTTGGGAGTCTGGAGAGCAGGGAATTGCAATACAATGAAACCTGATTCTGTTCTGTTAGGCCCCATTCATAACCCGTGATGGGCAAAATCTTTGAAGTAGAAATCTTTATTTTTATTTTATGTTTTTACAATTATTGTAACATACAATTACTTTTGTTGGTGCAGAATGTTTTGTCGACATTATTTTCCTTCCAAATTAAATTCCTGTTTTTGTAAAACCAATAGTTAGGCACTGACTAACCATGTAAAGAAAGGGACTTGCTGATTTCTGTAAAAGCTGGAATATTGGGAAATTCTTTCTCGGGAGTCCAGAGAGCAGGGCATCGCAACAATGGAAACAAGATCTTCCTGGGTAGTCTGAGAACAGAGAATAGCAATAACCTATATAAGAGCTTTCTGGTGAATCCAAAAAGTAGCTAATAGCAATAATATAAACAATAACTTCCTCGGGAGTCCAAACAGCAGGGAATTTTAAGATGGATAGATAGATACTATATTCATCCCCCTAGGGAAATTCACACTTCCAGCAGTATCCTTTTGTTGTTTATTAACAGATTAACAGGATGGCCTCAGGGTGCTGTGTTGTAGTTTAGCAACAGCGGAGTGGATGACGTCACACTCCAGGCCAATAATAATTAATAATCCAGACGAGAGTTATCCGAGAAATCCGAAGAGTAGGGAATTGCAATAACCTTAATGAGAGCTTTCTTGGGAGTCCTGGGAGCAGGGAATTTAATAATCAAAACAAGAATTTCTGGCGATTCCGGGAAGAGGCGAATCGCAATAATCTAAACAAAAGATATCTGGGGACTCCAGAAAGCAGGGAATTACAATTGAATGAATTAGCACCTCTGTGTTTGCCTTTTTTATACTCTATTATAATTGACCGTTCCAGTAAACTGAATTAACATGTTAATTGTGTGGTTTGCAGGAGTACATCCAAAAGCTGATGCCTCCCCTGATCTCCAAGTGGAACGAACTAAAGGATGAAGACAAAGATCTCTTCCCACTTCTGGAATGTTTATCATCCGTCGCCACGGCGCTACAGAGCGGCTTCCTGCCCTACTGCGAGCCCGTCTACCAGCGTTGCGTCACCCTGGTCCAGAAAACCTTGGCTCAAGCTATGGTAAGCATCACAGGAGGATTACGTAAAAAAAATCAAGTTCTGGAGTTTCTCCCGGTTTTCAGATGTACAGTCAGCAGCCGGATCAGTACGAAGCGCCCGATAAGGACTTCATGATCGTGGCTTTGGACCTTCTGAGCGGTCTCGCTGAGGGTTTGGGCGGACACGTGGACACGCTGGTGGCTCGCAGCAACATTATGACGCTGCTCTTCCAGTGCATGCAGGTGGGGATTTCAGGGTTTCCTTTATTTTTTTGTTTGGTGAATGTCGGCCAGAGACTCTGGAATAGAATGCTGTCTATATAGACTAACTTGTTTAGTACAGTAGACCCCCGGGATACGACAATAATCCGTTTGGAAGTATGTTGGGGGGCATAGGAAGCACCGATTATCAGTAGAATAGAATAGAATATACCGTATTTTCCGCACTATAGGGCGCACCTCGAAAAAATAGTTTTTGGTCCTATATTTGACACACATAAGGCACTACAATGGGAACGTCGACAAAACAGTCAGATAGTTCAGTCCAACTTATTACCCCCCTTAACATTCCCAAAGCTTGCAAAGAAGCAAATACGTGTCGTAGACACGTGCGGATGCGGTGTCCGTACGATGTCACTCAAATGCATCGTTCCAAATATCATTCGGAAGGTTCAAGTCTTGGGATTCATGAAATGCCAACCATTCCTTAGTTTCTATTTTCTTTTTCGCTCGCAACTTTACTGTGCATATGACAATAAACACTTGAAATTCAGTTTAATTTAAAAATAGACACTCCATTCCATCCATTATCTGCACCGCTTATCACAGAAACATCGAGTTCAGTCTGAAACGAGATACAGGGAAAATATATAGCCGGAGAAGCTCACCGAAGTCGTTGTGTTCAATAATGTGCAACCATGGTCCTCTTATATCCGTGAGTGTAGTAAATCCAGGAGAGTAAAATATTTACAAATACAGAACAGAATTGTAAAATATTGTTTTCTCTATGCCGTCAACCCAACTTGCTATTCACATTCATCTTTTTCGGCCAATTGCAGGCTTTGTTTTGCCCCTCCGCCCCCTTCACCTCCGAATAACTTTAGCCAATAGTGATCGATTCAACTGATGATTGACACATCTTTTTCGGCCAATTGCAGGGTTTGTTTCGCCCCTTTAGCCTATGCGAGCCTGTAAATGATAAAAAGGATCCGCCCCCTTCACCTCCGAATAACTTTAGCCAATAGTAATCCATTCAAATGATGATTGACACATTGGTTAGGAAATGAAACGCCGGTAAATAAATCCCAGCATACACCGCGGACTACTTGGCGTTCGGGGGAAAATCGAGTCGGCGGCTGCTGCATTAGTTGCAAGACTTTGCGACTTAATATTGATCCATATATAAGGCGCACTGTATTTATTATAAGGCGCATGGTCAGCTTTTGAAAAAAATAAAGGCTTTTAGGTGCGCCTTATAGTGCGGAAAATACGGTACCTTTATTGTCATTGTTACAAAATGGGTTGAACATATTGTGACAACGAAATTGGACATGGCACTCCAGTGTCACATTTTACGGTGAGGATAAAAGAAAACAAAGAAGATAAAGGAACAAAGACGATTATTTGTATTGTCCTGGTAGTATACATGCATATGATCAAGTAACGTTATAAATAAGTAAATGAAAAAGGATCTTTTTTTTTAACTTTTTGGTGTGACAAGCTGGTAGAGGGGATTAGCGGGTGGATGCAGAGTTGGAGAAAACTGATCAAATTAAAACTGATTTTAAAACATCCAATTTTGAGGATTTCCCTGCTTTAACCGCCTCCTTATTTTTAATAACCTTACCTGTCGTTTTTTTGGTCACAGCTGTAGTGAGGGTAACAATGCAATTTCCTTCATATGTCTTGATGGTCTCCATTTTTGCTTCCATGGTTATCATCTTCTTGCTTCTCCCATTAGCATTACTGGAAGCCTCAGACCCATAGCGAATAAGTACAGTCCAAACAATACAGAAGAGCACAAATACTTAACAAAGCACATGAAATTATGGACAAATATTTTTATAATAAACTTGAGTGCTTACTCCTGTTACATTCTTACATTCTTATTGTTCTACAGGGTTGAGATTCAGCAAAATGAGAGAACTATTACTTCAAATTATGATACCATTATTATAAAAAAAAAACAAGTTAAAATGTAGTAATATATGATAAATGTTTTTCTAATTTTACTGAAAAAAAAACAATTAAAAAAAATAACTAGCAAAGGTTTACGAATTGAATGAAGAGAAAGGCATTATGGGAGGGAGTTCAGCCAATATCATACAGCCTTTTTGATGACACCGACGCATACCAATAGGAGTCATGATTCTTTATTGACGTAACTAAGTTTGAATTTTATGAGTTTTTTGGCAAATAAAATAACTTTTCGTCGATGTATGGTGGGGAAAATGCTATATTCAACGTCGAAACGCCGTAAGGCGGGAATGCTGTATCCTGGGGTTTACTGTATCTGCAAGAAAAATGCTCAAATGACTCCTTGTTTTTTGACGATGCAGGATACGATGCCTGAAGTAAGACAAAGTTCCTTTGCCTTACTGGGTGACTTGACCAAGGCCTGTTTCCCTCACGTCAAACCTTGCATCGGTAATTTTCTTCCTGGATTTGTAGTTTTTCTGCGTCTTTTTCTCGTCCGTTGAGTTTTGTATCCGAATGTCCTTGTAGCTGAATTCATGCCCATCCTGGGAACCAATCTGAACCCGGAGTTCATCTCGGTGTGCAACAACGCCACCTGGGCCATCGGAGAGATTTGCATGCAGATGGGTGTGGAGATGCAGCCGTACATTCCTATGGTTCTCAGCCAACTCGTGGAAATCATTAATCGGCCCAACACTCCCAAGACCCTGCTGGAGAACACCGGTATTGATTGTTTTTTCGTATGAATATTAAAAATCCTGTTTCATCCTGTGCAAAATAACCAAAGACACGAAAGAAGACAGGTGGTCTGTCATGTTTCTTTATAGATGTTTCAGATTAAGATTAAAGCCCCAGTGTGTTTAAGTAGTAAGCCCCCTAGTGGTGCGAAAATATTTGATTTATTCAAATAAAACACTCTATATAATCAGAAAACACATGTGTTATCTCATAAAACATGGTTTTAGATTCAGATATGTGTAATTATATTACATCACTCGAGAATCCAACATTTTACTAAGCTAGCTTCTCCAAACAGCCGAGTCCTGCATATGATGAATCCTGCATTTCCCCCACCACTGTTTCCTTTTCTAGCCACTCGTGTTAGCCACTTGGCTGCAGACTATGGCTCGCCTCCAGCTCGCCTCCAGCTGTTATTGTTAGCTGCTCCTGCTTTGTCTTTCTGTTTCACTCGCTTTCCACAGCTGAGTCCTGTCACTTGGGCGTTTTTTTTTCTTTCCCTGGTTCCTTCTTTAGCCACTCCTATAAAAAACTTGGCTGTGGGCTATGGCTCTGCACAAGCCGTTATTTTTGTTAGCCGCTCCTGCTTCATCATTCTGTTTCTCGCTTTCTACTGTTAAGTCCTGTCACTCAGGCGTTTCTCCACCTTTTTTTCCTGGTTTTCCTCTCTAGCCACTCATGTTAGCCACTTCCCTGCAGGTCATGGTTGCCATCAACCGCTATTGTTATTGTTTGCTGCTTTTGTCTTTCAGTGTCACCCACCCTCCAACTGAATTCTGTCATTTAGGCATCCTCTACTTTTCTTTCCACTGTTTCTTCCTCGCACCACTCATTAGCCACTCGGCTCGCCACGAGATGCTATTTTTTTAATGTTCTGTGTGAATAAGGTTGCTCTTGCAATCTTTTACAAGCCCTTTAGTAGCTTCTCCTGCTAAGTTACCTGCTCTGACCAACTCCATCTAGTTGCTCTTTTCATCCACTTTTGGGTGTGACCAGTTTACTCGGTCCTTTGTTGTCGCTATCTATATTCACGCCAGGAAATAAGGAATTAGAATTTCCAAATTTTGTCAAGTGTATTGTTGAGGTTTCTCCGGTGTATCTTCTTCCAATGCACACACTCGACTCCATTCTGATCTACAACAAACTAATGGTGAATTATTACACACTAACCCTCTAAAGAATATGAGCCAAGATGATAATCAAAAAATAAACTTGATTTAGTGCCTGAATGTGACGCCCAGACTGTTGATTTTTTTCAGCAATCACCATCGGACGACTGGGCTACGTCTGCCCCCAGGAAGTTGCCCCCATGCTGCCGCAGTTTATCCGACCGTGGTGAGAAGTCTTTGTTTTTCTCCAATTCTACCCTCTTATTATTAATACACGCCATTCTTCCTCATGCCATGAGGCTCTTTAACCCCACCCGGGGGAGTAAAAGCCCACATTAAACCCCACCCCTACATTTGCATATTACCCTATTTTTATTAGTGTGTATTTTATGTAGCACTATTTAAATACTCTACATCAACACGTTATATTGGGTATTTATGTATTCTATTTATTTTATTTTATTATTTCATTTTCAACACAAGGATGAATAAAGTTTGTCTGTCTGTCTGTCTGTCTAGACATCTATCTATCCATCTAGACATCTATCTATCTAGACATCTATCGATCTAACTAGACATCTAGACATCTATCTATCTAGACATCTATCTATCCTTCCATCTCGACATTTATCTATTTATCTATCTAGACATCTATCTATCTAGACATCTATCCATCTATACATTTATCTATCTATGCCTCTATCTATCCATCTAGACATCAATCTATCTATCTGGACATCTATCCATCTAGACATCTATCTAGACATCTATCCATCTATCTATTTAGACATCTAGCTATTTAGACATCTATCTATCTAGACATCTATCCATCTAGACATTTATCTATCTATCTCTATCCATCTAGACATCTATCTATCTAGACATCTATCGTTTTAGACATTAATCTATCGATCTCTAGACATCTATCCATCCATCTATCTATTTAGACATCTATCTATCTAGACATCTATCCATCTAGACATTTATCCATCTATCTATCTCTATATCCATCTAGACATCTATCTAGACATCTATCCATCTAGTCATTTATCTATCCATCTATCTCTATCCATCTATCTATTTATCTATCTAGACATCTATCCATCCATCCATCTATCTAGACATCTATCCATCCATCCATCTATCTAGACATCTATCCATCTATCAGACATCTATCCAGACATCTATCCATCTATCTATCTAGACATCTATCCATCTATACATTTATCTATCTATATCTCTATCTATCCATCTAGACATCAATCTATCTATCTGGACATCTATCCATCTAGACATCTATCTAGACATCTATCCATCTATCTATTTAGACATCTAGCTATTTAGACATCTATCTATCTAGACATCTATCCATCTAGACATTTATCTATCTATCTCTATCCATCTAGACATCTATCTATCTAGACATCTATCGTTTTAGACATTAATCTATCGATCTCTAGACATCTATCTAGACATCTATCCATCTAGACATTTATCCATCTATCCATCTATCTCTATCCATCTAGACATCTATCTATCTATTTATCTATCTAGACATCTATCCATCTATCCAGACATCTATCCATCTATCAGACATCTATCCATCTATCAGACATCTATCCATCTATCCAGACATCTATCCATCTATCTATCTAGACATCTATCCATCTATCCAGACATCTATCCATCTATCTATCTAGACATCTATCCATCTATCCAGACATCTATCCATCTATCTATCTAGACATCTATCCATCTATCCAGACATCTATCCATCTATCTATCTAGACATCTATCCATCTATCCAGACATCTATCCATCTATCTATCTAGACATCTATCTATGTATGTAGACATCTATGTATCCATCTAGACAGATATCCATCCATCTATGTATCTATCTAGAGATCTATCTATCTATTTGTGCCGTTTACATTTTTATCATGCGGCAGGTGCACGTCACTGCGCAACATCCGAGACAACGAAGAGAAGGACTCTGCTTTCCGCGGAATATGCATGATGATCGGCGTCAATCCCGGCGGTGTCGTGCAGGTGAGACTTACATAGGACCGGCCGTCCTCCCTTGAGATTCTTTTCATCTCCGGTTATATTTTCCAGGACTTCATCTTCTTCTGCGATGCGGTCGCCTCTTGGGTCAACCCCAAAGATGATCTGAGGGATATGTTCTACAAGGTGAGGCACTACTACAGAGATTGTTTGTACAGCCTTTCCATAGTTTTATTATCAGGGAGAAGGATTAAACCAAATTATAATTCAGCTCACCACGGAATCTTTCTTATCTAAGTTTCTTATTTGTTGAAATTCCCCGAAACAGATCCTGCACGGTTTTAAAGAACAAGTCGGAGAGGAGAACTGGCAGCAGTTCTCAGAGCAGTTCCCCCCTCTGCTGAAGGAGCGACTGGCGGCCTGCTACGGTGTCTAAAGCCTCCACGCGCATCAGAGAGGTACACAAATATCACAATGAAAATTAGTGACCAGAAAACAGGAGTTGAGGGGAATTTATGATGATGGTGCGGTAGTTGTCGCACTCTAATCTGACAAAGAAGTCAGATTCGCATATTTGCTGATGTAAAATCAAATGATCCTCGGCAGCTCAACTGTAGTAAGTTAGCTCTGTAGTGTTAGCATGTAAACATTAGCCACAGTCCAGCTAGCGCCTAACAATAATGTGAAAGCTAAACACTGTTTTAAACTGTCTATATTATGTTAGCTTGTAAATATTAGCCAAATTCCAGCTAGCGGCTAACAATAATGTGGAAGCTAAACACACATACTTTTGAGAAAATTTATTTTCGTTAAAAAACTTGGCAGTGCTCCTGTATTAAACTTTATATATTGTTAGCTTGTAAATGTTAGCCAATGTCCAGCTAGCGGCTAACAACAATGTGGAAGCCAAACACATAAACTTTTGAGAAAATGTATTTTCGGTTAAAAACTTGGCAGTGCTCCTGTATTAAACTTTATATATTGTGTTAGCTTGTAAATATTAGCCAAAGTTCCGCTAGCGGCTAACAATAATGTGAAAGCTAAACACACAAACTTTTGAGAAAATGTAGTGTTGGTTAAAAATTTGGCAGTGCTTCTGTTTTAAACTGTATATATTATGTTAGCTTGTAAATATTAGCCAAAGTCCAGCTAGCGGCTAACAATAATGTGGAAGCCAGACACACAAACTTTTGAGAAAATGTATTGTTGGTTAAAAACTTGGCAGTGCTCCTGTATGAAACTGTATGAATTATGTTAGCTTGTAAATATTAGCCAATGTCTAGCTAGCGGCTAACAACAATGTGGAAGCTAAACACACAAACTTTTGAGAAAATGTAGTGTTGGTTAAAAACTTGGCAGTGCTTCTGTTTTAAACTGTATATATTATGTTCGCTTGTAAATTTTAGCCAAAGTCCAGCTAGCGGCTAACAATAATGTGGAAGCCAGACACAAACTTTTGAGAAAATTGATTGTTCGTTAAAAACTTGGCAGTGCTCCTGTATTAAACTGTATATATTGTGTTAGCTTGTAAATATTAGCCAAAGTCCAGCTAGCGCCTAACAATAATGTGAAAGCTAAACACACAAACTTTAGAGAAAATGTATTATTGGTTAAAAACTTGGCAGTGCTTCTGTTTTAAACTGTATACATTATGTTAGCTTGTAAATATTAGCTAATGTCCAGCTAGCGGCTAACGACAATGTGGAAGCCAGACACATAAACTTTTGAGAAAATGTAGTGTTGGTTAAAAACTTGGCAGTGCTTCTGTTTTAAACTGTATATATTATGTTAGCTTGTAAATATTAGCCAAAGTCCAGCTAGCGGCTAACAATAATGTGGAGGCTAGACACCCACACTTGTTTTGTTGGAAAAACGTTTTGACTTCCTCCTTTTTGTATGCAAAATGAAATTAAGGACAAAGGGAGTCCACCAACTCGGCCCTCGAGTGAAAGCCAGCTTCACATGGCTCGCCTCACTTCAGGCGTCAATTTTCCTTTTTGTCTGAAAACGATTATGCCAAGGATCTAAAGAAGGAACTATTGTTTGTATATTAGACCTTTAATATTTAGGCTTGAAACTTGCACTTTGATGTTCTATTTATATCCCCTGCTTCTCTCCCATCCCCCCTTTTGTTTTGGTGCCCCAGGTGAGCCAGCAGGAGGAGGGTGAATGGGAAACTCATCCATCTGTGTATTGCACTGCCCTGATCTGGGGGGGAGGGAAGTTTAGGGATGCTGACACCCCCATGAAGGACGACCCCCAATGCCCCTTATGTGTTTGTCCAAAGACTGAGGGGGGGGGAGGGAGCTTCAACGGGAGGGACGAGGGTGGGGGGTGGGACACCTCTAGACTCAACTAGGCAGGGACCCAGTCTAACTAACCGATAGGGACAGAGAATTAGGGGGACCCCCTCCCGCTTAGACCCGATGCCCAGAAGAAGAAAGCGCGGGGGGGGGGGGGGGGGCATCCAGGAAGTTCAGGTAGGGTCTTAAATCACAAGGCAGGGAAAAACAAGCCACGGACTGGGCTGGGAGGACGGGACCAGTGCCACATTTTTTTTCTTTTTTTTTTCTCAACAGGATGTTTCTTAACAAATTTTGCAGACTCACTTGCACATTCAACTGCACACGCAGTACTCGGACTCGACTATGGGCGGCGCTATACTACAGACATTTTTTTTTGACTCGTTGCATGAGACAGGTGTCTTAACTACCTTCAGGGCGTCATTTCCGGGGATTTAATAAGATTTATGCCATTTTTATGTGGCTGTTACCTTGCTATCCGTGTTTTTTTTTCTTTACTCCTTCTCTAGCCACCTTGTTTTTTTTTTCATGACTCGTTGCATGTGAAAGGTGTCCATAACTACCTTCACGCCGTCATTTCCGGAGATTTCATAAGATTCATGTCATTTTTATGTGGCTATTACCTTGCTATCTGTTTTTTTTTTTCTTCATTCCTTCTCCAGGCACTTTTTTTTTTCTTTTTCTTTTTTTTTTTCGTGACCCGGTGCATGTGAAAGGTGTCCTTAACTACCTTCACAGCGTCATTTCCGGGGATTTCATAAGATTTATGTCATTTTTATGTGGCTGTTAGCTTGCCATCCGTGTTTTTTTCTTTTTTCCTTCTCTAGCCAGCTTTTTTTTTTTTTTTTTTTAATTATTTTTTTTTTTTCGTGACTCGTTGCATGTGACAGGTGTCTTAACTACCTTCAGGGCGTCATTTCCGGGGATTTCATAAGATTCATGTCATTTTTATGTGGCGGTTACCTTGCTATCCGTGTTTTTTTTCTTTATTCCTTTTCTAGCCACCTTTTTCCTTTTTTTTTTTTTTTTTTCTTTTGTGACTCGTTGCATGTGACAGGTGTCTTACTACCTTCATGGTGTAATTTCCGGGGATTTAATAAGATTCATGTCATTTTTATGTGGCGGTTACCTTGCTATCCGTGTTTTTTTTCTTTATTCCTTTTCTAGCCACCTTTTTCCTTTTTTTTTTTTTTTTTTCTTTTGTGACTCGTTGCATGTGACAGGTGTCTTACTACCTTCATGGTGTAATTTCCGGGGATTTAATAAGATTCATGTCATTTTTATGTGGCGGTTACCTTGCTATCCGTTTTTTTTTCTTTATTCCTTCTCTAGCCACCTTTTTCCCTTTTTTTTTTTTCTTTCGTGACTCGTTGCATGTGACAGGTGTCTTAAATACCTTCATGGCGTAATTTCCGGGGATTTAATAAGATTCATGTCATTTTTATGTGGCTGTTACCTTGCCATCGTTTTTTTTTTCTTTATTCCTTCTCTAGCCCCCCCTTTATTATTATATTTTTTTTTTTTTTTTTTTTTTTTTTGGGAATAACTTTTTTCTTTTCTCTGACCACAGCGCTGCCACTTTACACCTTTCTCGAGTCTTTTTTGTGGCTACATCGCTCGTCCGAGACGGGGGCGGGGTTAGGGCTAACCGAAGGGGGGAGGAACGAATCCCATCCCCGCTTTTTGTCGAGTTTTGTGCCGTGTGCATTTTTGTCATCACGTGTCCGCCGATGTCGTGTTTTCCCGACACGGTACCGAACTTAAACTCGTCTCCCGTGACTGTCGAGTTCTACGTTTGCATCGATATCCGTTTTGCTGCCATATTGATCGTTTAAGAAAAATATCAATGTTTAATTCATCTGGTCCACTTTTACGATATCTAATTTTTTTTGCTGCTACTGATGTCTTGTTCATAAGAATCTACACAATAACTCAAATGCTCCTTTTTAGTTACTCTTGTTTTGCACTTTTTTTTTTACGTTTTATTTTGTTTGTTTTTTGTACAGACTTCTTTTTTTTTTAATTGTACTTGTTATCCATTGATCCTAATGTCAGTGTTCTGTCATTCTGCACTGTGAACTTAAGTGTCTTGCAAAAAAATGAGAAAGGATCCCGATACTAAATGGCAAATAAAATCCAAGTTTCTGAAACGGCGACTAATCCGCACTTTTAAGAGGACTTGCATGGCCATGTGTGCGCATGAGGAGTTTAAAGGGACAGTGTGTATGATTCGACCACTAGATGTCGCTGTGTTGTGGAACTGACAAGCGCTATAAGCAGATTACTAAACCATAAAAAAAATTGTTGGATCCTTAAGTTGTTCTAATTTAAAAACATAAAAGGCTCAGGCGCACGATATACTGTAACCCTAATTAGCTATAACTGAACAAGACATGTAAGGTGGGATATGTTGCAACACAAATGAGCTTTAACTCAATAAAACATGTGAGTAAAATGATGCAGGACAATTAACTAGCATCGAGAGAACAATAGCAAGGTTTCCAAGACAAAAACAACATAAAACATAGTTTGGAATCCTAACTCGCTCTAACTGAACAAAACATGTAAACTGGGATATGTCACAGTATTGTGTTATGGAACTGACAAGCGCTATAAGCAGATTACTAAACCATGAAAACATTGTTGGATCTTTAAGTTGTTCTAATTTAAAAACACAAAAGGCTCAGGCGCAGGATATACTGTAACCCTAAATATCTTTAACTGAACAAAACATGTAAGGTGGGATATGTTGCAACATAAATAAGCTTTAACTCAATAAAACATGTGATTAAAATGACGCAGGACAATTGACTAGCATAGGGAGAACAAGAGCAAGGGTTCCAAAACAAAAACAACATAAAACATAATTTTGAATTCCTAACTCGCTCTAACTGAACAAAACATGTAAGGTGGGATATGTCACTGTATTTTGTTGTGGAACTGACAAGCGCTACAAGCAGATTGTTAAACCATGAAAACATTGTTGGATTCTTAAGTGGTTCTAATTGAAAAACATAAAAGGCTCAGGCGCAGGATATACTGTAACCCTAATTATCTTTAACTGAACAAAAGATGTAAGCTGGGATATGTTGCAACACAAATAACCTTTAACGCAATAAAATATATGAGTAAAATAATGCAGGACAATTGACTAGCATGGAGAGAACAATAGCAATGTTTCTAAGACAAAAAAAATGTAAAACATAATGTTGAATTCCTAACTCGCTCTAACTGAACAAAACATGTAAGATGGAATATGTTGCACCGCAAATAAGCTTTAACTCAATAAAACATGTTGGTAAAATAACACAGGACAATTGACTAGCATGGATAGAACAATAACAAGGGTTCCAAGCCAAAAAACATGTTGAATTCCTAACTCGCACTAACTGAACAAAACATGAATGGCACTGTAAATCTTTGATTACCAACTAGTCAAACTAACTTAACTGATTAAAATACGAAGGTAAGACAATGCAGGAGATGTACTCTAGCATTGATAGCGCAATAAGAGTTGAATCCTTCACTGGCTGTAACAGAACAAAACAGAAATTACGGGGGTGCAGGATTTGGTGGAATGCAAACTATATCACTGAACAAAACATTAAAAGAACACATGGTATGTATTCAAATACCAACTAGTTGTAACTGGAAAAACAAGGAGAGCATGCATAAATGGAACAACCACATTATGTTCCAACACAAACCAGCTCTATCAGAACAAAACATGAAAGTAAGAATGCAGGAGATGTACTCTAGCACTGAAAGCGTGATAAGAGTTGAATCCTTCACTGGCTGTAACAGAACAAAACAGAAATTACGGGGGTGCAGGATTTGGTGGAATGCAAACTATATCACTGTACAAAACATTAAAAGAACACATGGTATGTATTCAAATACCAACTAGTTGTAACTGGAAAAACAAGGAGAGCATGCATAAATGGAACAACCACATTATGTTCCAACACAAACCAGCTCTATCAGAACAAAACATGAAAGTAAGAATGCAGGAGATGTACTCTAGCATTGAAAGCGTGATAAGAGTTGAATCCTTCACTGGCTGTAACGGAACAAAACAGAAAATACAGGGGGCGCAGGATGTGGTGGAATGCAAACGATATCACTGAACAAAACATGAAAATAACATGCGGTATGTACTTAAATAACAACTACTTTTAACTGAAAAAACAAGGAGAGCATGCATAAATGGAACAACCACATAATGGTCCAACACAAACCAGCTCTATCGGAACAAAACATGAAAGGAAGACCAAGCAGGATATGTTCAAACGCTCATGAGCCCTGACAAAACAAACCATGACAGAAAGATAACGCGGGATGTATTCTGTAGCATGGATATAGCGCCATAATACATAATGTTGAATTCAATCTGACTCTAAATGAACGAAACATGAAAGGTGATAAAATAATAAAATGAGAGGACACTGGAACGGAACAACTACACAGTGCTCAACAGCAACAGTCTCTATCAGAAGACAACATGAAAGGAGGACAGCTCACTGAACAAAACATGAAAGTAGGACAACACAGATGATTTATTCTAGTGGGGATAGAATCATAACAAAATGGCCAATATCACATAATGTGGAACCCCTAACTGAACCGCACATTAAAGGAAGACACAGGATCTATCGGAATTTTGACTGAACAAAACACAAAAGAAAGGATGCAGGAATGAAACCATGACATAACATTTCAACACCACTGTTTCTTTTCACCACTAGGAGGTGCTAAATACGACACACTGTCCCTTTAAGTCTTGTTGAGGTGAGCATGCTCCCTGTCTTTGTTTTCACCATTTGATTTTCAACCCATTCAAGAAGAAACAAAACAGCAAAGTTAATTTGTTCAAAAATGGAAGCAATACTCGGAAATGCGATTTTTTTTTTCCGGTGGTCCGTTTGACCGTAACTGTGAGATTTGACATTTTCCTCCCGGAATGGAAGACGATCCGAAAAAAATGTTTTTCTATTCCAGTTTGTGAAGCTTTTCCGAACAGACGGGAACAATTGGGTGCGGGAATGTCACCGTTTTCTTTTCTACTTTGAGTTCCAATAAAGAAAGCATGATGTCTGACAGAAAGACTGATCCTATTTTGTTGGCCCGCTAAAGCATCTTTTCTGAAAACTGGCAACCCGGGAGCCTCATAAGGGCAGTCGGTTGATTGGAAACATGCAGTCGGCGGCCCGGATCGGGCCCGCCTGCGGTTATAATCCGGACCGCGAGAGGACGCTAAGAAAATTGCGCTGCTGATTCAAATATGTCCACTTGAGGTCGCCAAAGCAAGGCGCCACTCGAGAAGCAACTGGAACCGTATTTCTGTCTTTCTTTTTTCTTTTCTCTCCCTCTTTCTTTTTCTTTCACTTTTTTCCTTTTTATCTTTTCTCAATTTTTTCTTTCACTTTTTTCTTTGTTTTTATCCTTTACTTATTTTACCCTTTATCCTTTTAATTTTTATTTCTCCTTTTTTCTCATTCTCCCCCTCTCTTTAATATTTCTGTTTCTCTTTCTCGCCATTTTCATTTTTCACCCTTTTTCTGCTTATTTTTCACCCTTATTTCTCTGTTTCTAACTAGCTGATTAAAATATGTCCACTCGAGAAGCAACTGCAATTGCATCTCTGTCTTTCTCTTTTCTTTTCTTTCCCTCTCTTTCTTCTTTTCTTTCACTTTTTCTTTTTATCCCTTTTTATTTTTTATCATTTTTTTCTTTCACTTTTCTCTTTCTTTTTATCCTTTATTTCTTTTTACCTTTTATCCGTTTTTATTTCTATTTCTCCTTTTTCAGCATTCTTACCCTCTCATTTTTCACCCTTTTTTCTCTGTCTCCAACTATCTTTCCCTTTTCTATTTTTTTTTCTATCCTTAGCTCTTTGTTTATCTCTCTCTTAGTCCCCTCGCTTTATTTCTTTCTGTTCTTTCATCTTTCTTCCTCTCTCCCTTCTTCTCGCCTTTTTGTTGTGCTTTTTCTGTCTCTTTTTCTCTTTTCTCTTTTTCTTTTTTTTCTGTTTTTTCTTTCTTTCTCTTTCTTTTTCTGTCTTTGTTTTTTTCCTTTTTGTCTTTTCTTTCTTTCTCTTTTCTTTCTTTCGCTTGCTTTCTTTCTTTCTCTTTTTCTTTCTTTCTCTTTTCTTTTTTTTCTTTCTCTTTCTCTTGCTCCCCCTCCTACTAGTTTGGCCCCCATAAAAGGTTTTTCTAGCATGTGGCCCCCAGCTCAAATGACCTTGACACCCCTGGTTTCAGAGAAAGGATGCAACAAGCTAGCTCAGAGATTTTCTCAGTCACTTTCCACTGTGAGAAACATAGCGAGGAAATGGAAGACCACATGTACCAGGATTCTTGTTTAAGTCGAAGGTCGCATGGATTTACCAAAGATCTTCAAGAATCGGTGACATAGTTGCGATGGATACCTTCAAACCTGACAACTTCTGACATCTGCATCCACCTGCTACTTCTTTGTACCAGTTACATCCAAACAAAGGTAAGTCATATGTCACTTTTATACATCTCCATGATGCCTGTTTGCTATTGCTTCACATCATATAAAACGCTAGTATGCAATTGTTTTGCGTCAAGGCATCATGATATACTATTGGCTGAACTACCTCCCACAATGCCTTTCTCTTCATACAGTTCGGAAAACTTTGCAAGTTAGTTTTTTATTCTTCTTTTGTAAACTACACTTTAAAGCCATACCATTTATCTTGTATTAATACATTTTTAACGTCTTTCTTTCTCGCAAGTAATATTTATTTTGATTCATTAAATTTCAAACCTTTTTAGTACAATTAGAAAAAACAATTGTTGGCTTTTTATAGTTAAATAAAACTGAGTTCACAATCTCATGTGCTTTGTAAAGTATTGGCAACTTAGTGATATGCAATACTGTATTTTTCTATTTTATTAACTACGCGTTCAAACCTTGCAGTGATGCTAAACAGACAAGCGGAAACAACTGTGAAAACAAAGCTTGCAATTCTCAAAAAATACAAAAAAGGCGCAAGAATCAGCAGTAATCAATTAGGAAAAGGGAAGTGATGACAGGAGCAATGTTTTCTTACGGGCATAACAATCCCTGCAAGTGGAGGCATCCACCCGCCACTCCACTATACCAGCTCAAATTACTTCACACCAAAGATAAATACAATTTCATTTTTCCTTGTGTATTATTATGATATAATCTTATACACATATATTACACATAAATAGTACCTACTATACACTATTTTGTCATTGTATGTAATTAGCATTGGGTTTTGTCCCCCGCTATATAACAAAACAAACCCAAAAAATTCAAAACTGTTCTGCCTTTATACTCCCAATGTGTCCCTAGATTGCCATCGAACGTGTGGCCCGGGGGCCGGATCGGGCACATCAATCCATTAAATCTGGCCAGTGAGATGACGCCCAGAGAAGTGCAAGAGAAAAAGGAGCCGAAGTTCCAAATATGTCCATTTGATTTCACCAAAGCCACTGGGGCTGTATTTGTCCTCATCTCTTCTCTCTTGAGTCCTACTGTCTTTTTCTCTCACTTTCCCTTCCTCTTGCCTCTTTCTCCTTCACTCCCTTTCTGCTTTTTTTCTTTCTCACCCTATTCTCTTTGTTCTCCCTCTCACTGTGTATCTCTCATCTCTTTTCTTCTCCTTTTTCTGTATCTTACTTTGTGTCTCCTCCTTTTTTTTCTTTTTCTTTCACCCACTCTTTCTTTTTTTTCTCTTGCTCTCTCTTCTCTCCTCTTTGTATGTTTTTACTCTCCTTTTTATCACTCTTTTTCACTCTCCTTATTTTCTTCGGTGTCTCCTCTTTTTTTCTCGCATTCTCTTTTCACTTTTGGTTTCTCTCTCCTTCCATGTCTGTCTTTCTATCATTCTCTTTCTATCTCTTTCTCCCTTCACTCTCTTGTCTTTCTCCCTTCACTCCCTTTCTTCTTTTTTTCTATCTCTTTCTCCCTTCACTCTCTTGTTTTTCTCCTTCACTCCCTTCTTTTTTTCCTCACCCCCTCTGTCTTTATATTTTCTGCCCTTTTCTCTTTGTTCTCCCTCTCACTGTGTATCTCGTATTTTTCCTTTTTCTGTATCTTACTCTTTGTGTCTCCTCCCTTTTTCTTTCTTTCACCCACTCTTTTTCGTTTTCTCTCTTGCTCTTTTCTCTGTTTTTCCATTCCCCTTATCACTCTTTCTCTCCTCTCCTTATTCTCTTCTGCGTCTCCTCTCTTTTTTTTTCTTGCATTTTCTCTTCACTCTTGGTTTCTCTCTCCTTCCATGTCTGTATTTCTATAGTTCTCTTTTTCTATCTCTTTCTCCTTTCACTCTCTTGTCTTTCTCCTTCACTCCTTTTCTTCTTTTTTTTCACCCCCTCTGTCTTTATATTTTCTTCCCTTTTCTCTTTGTTCTCCCTCTCACTGTGTATCTCGTCTTTTTCCTTTTTCTGTATCTTACTTTGTGTCTCCTCCCTTTTTCTTTCTTTCACCCACTCTCTTTCTCTCTTGCTCTCTTCTGTTTTTCCATTCCCCTTATCACTCTTTCTCTCCTCTCCTTATTCTCTTCTGCATCTCCTCTCTTTTTTTTCTTGCATTCTCTCTTCTCTCTTGGTTTCTCTCTTTTTTTCACGTCTGTCTTTCTATCATTGTCTTTCTATCTTTCTCCCTCACTCTTGTCTCTCTCCTTTTTCTCCCTTTCTGTCGTTCACTTCACTCTTTGACTTTACTCATTTTTTTTACATTCTCTCATTTTCTATTTTGTTTTCTCTCATCCCTCATTCTCTCATGCCTTTCTCTCTCTTTTTTTTCTAGCATGTGGCCGCTGAGCTGAAATGAATTCGACACCCCCGCGCTAATCCCTCCCTTGGTTTAGTCCATGGTCATGCATCTGCAGGAAGAAAATGTCCTAAAGCCTTCCTCAATCTTCCTGGCGGGACATCAAAGATTGCTGAAGATCTCCTGTTTCCTGCTCCAGTCCATAGGGGGCGCTCTCTTTCTCTCACGCCCGGACAGAACTTTTTGTTTTGCCTCGGCGGCCGTGGGACTCAAACGCAGGCCGCTTTCCACGAAAGGGTCCAGAACTCGCCTGTCGTCCTCTTCCGGGACCTTCAAGACGAACAAAGCAAAAAATTAAAGTGACAGTGCGTAAAAATTCACCACTAGAGGTCGATGTCGCTTAGAGTTTAAGTGTGCCCGATTCCCAAGTCTATTTCTATGGAATAGTTTTTTTTTTATCAATCCATGCAAACGACAACAAAACAAGTAGCTTACAGTAGCCACTAGCCATAGCATTGAGCTAAGTGGCTAAAAAGGGAAACAGTGGAGGAAAAAGCAATATTAAAAACATAATAGCAATGTTTAATTCAGGAGTGTCAAACTCTTTTTAACTCGGGGGCCACACGATCGAACAAACATTCTCTTGGGGGCCGGACTAGTAGATCAAAGAGAAAGAGGGAGGGACAAAGAAAGAAAAAGAGAGAGAGAGGCAGAGAGCGTGAGGAACAAAAGAGATAAAAAGTTGTGAGAGAGGGGAAAAAGAAAGGGAGAGGAAGAAAGAAATCCAAAAGAAATAGAAAGACCGAAGGAGTGAAAAGAGAAAAGAAAACGTGGAGGGTAGGAAGAGGGAAAGAGAAAAGGAAAAAAGGAAGTTAGAGAAAAGGGGACAAAGGAAGAGAAAGAGACACAGAGAGTGAAAGAGAGAGTGGGAGAAAAGGGGTGAAAAAGAGAGAGAGAAAGAAAAAGAAATACAAGTACAGTGTCTTTGTTCGAGGAACCTGGCTTTGGCAACATCAAGTTGACATATTTCGACCTGCAGCTCGTTTTTCTCTTGCGCTTCTCTGAGTGTTGTGTCACGGGCCGGATTCGATCCCTTAGCGGGCCTGATACGGCCCCCGGGCCGCCTATTTGACAGCCGTGGTTTAATTGATAACACATGTGTCTTTGCTCATTATTTAAATCTTTAGTGTCATATTAAAATGAAGTATTCTTACACCACTAGGGGTCTCTGTAAAATACACACTGGCCCTTTGATCATTTCGTGTTCTTTCCCTTACCTGGAAACTGATGTCGGAGCTACTGAGCTCCGATTGGGTGGTGGAGCTAGCCGAGGACTGCGAAGCGTAGCTCCCATTGGCTCTCGCTTTGGGGGACACCTTAGGGATGGGCGGGTCCGTCAGGGTGACCTGTATGATTGGCGCGTCTGTCCCGGTAGGGGAGGGGCTTCCCGATACCGCTGCCGATTCCGTCCCCGATACCGTACCCGATTCGTCCTTGTACACCTGCGAAAAGAGAAAATGATTAAGATTTGAATTCAAATTAGCAAAATGAAAACTGGTTCCTACACGAGGTGGTTGGCAAGTCCAGTCATTAAAGCGTCCTGGATTTTGTTTCCCCCACTGTTTCCTTCTCTAGCCACTCATGTTAGCCTCTTTGCTGTAGTCTATGACTTGCCTCGAAACATTTTTAGCTTCAGTTTCACTTGCCGGAATGTCGCAGAATCCAGTGATTCAGACTTTTTTCCTACTGTTTCCTTTTCTAGCCACTTGGGTTAGCTACTTGGCTGTGGGCTAACTCGAAGTTTTTTTTTAGTCCGAATGAAAAAAACCTAGCTTCGTCTTTTAGTGTGACTCGCCCTCCACAGCTGCTCATGCAAGCTAATGACGCAGAATCCTGTGACTGACTTTTATTCCTCTGTTTCCTTCTCTAGTCACGCATGCTAACCGACTGGTTAGCTGCTCACGCTTCTTCAATCAGTGTCACTCGCCTTCCAAAGATGCTCATGCAAACGAATGTTGGCGAGTTCCATGATAGTGATTTTTTTTTTTCTTACTATTTCCTTCTCCAGCCACTCATGTTAGCGACTCAGCTGCAGGCTGTTACTAGCTTATTAGCTGCTTTGTGTGAATACATTTTGCGTCTGTCACTCTTTTTGTCCTGTGTTTCAGGCATCTGGTGTGTTTTTTCCCCACTGTTTCCTTCTCTAGCCAGTCATGTTAGCCTTTTGGCTGTAGGCTATGACTTGACTTTAAACATTATTTTTAGCTGGTCTTCATAAATTAAGCTTGATTCATTCTTCAGTTTCACTTGCCTTCCACAGCTGCTCGTGCAAGCAAACGTCGCAGCATCCAGAGATTCTGACTTTTTTCCACTGTTTCCTTTTCTAGCCACTTGTGTTAGCTACTTGGCTGCAGGCTGACTCAAAGCTTTTTTAGTTTGTCCGAATGGAAAAAAGCTAGCTTCGTCTTTTAGCGTCGCTCGCCTTCCACAGCTGCTCATGCAAGCTAATGACGCGGAATCCTGTGACTCTTTTATTCTTCTGTTTCCTTCTCTAGCCACGGATGTTAACCACCTGGTTAGCTGCTCACAGTTCATCCATCAGTGTCACTCGCCTTCCAAAGAAGCTCATGCAATCGAATTTTGGCGAGTTCCATGATGGTGATTTTTTTTTTTTTTTTTTTTTTTTTTTTACTATTTTCTTCTCCAGCCACTCATGTTAGCGACCCAGCTGCAGGCTTTGACTAGCTTGCTAGCTGCTAGCTGTCCTTTTGTCCTGTGTTTCAGGCATCTGGTGTTTTTCCCCACTGTTTCCTTCTCTAGCGACTCATTGTATCCACTTTGCTGCAGGGTATGGCTCACTGCTAGCCGCCAGTCTCATTGTTGGCAAAGTTTGCTCCTGCAATCCTTCACTTTCACTTTCTCAAAATCACAGCCCGGAGTCCACCTCCACCAGCTCTGACCAACTCCATCTATTTGCTCTTTCCAGCCGCTCCGGGCGTGTCTGACTTACATGTCGAGCTGTGGGGGTTATCCCTAGTTTGCGGAAAAGCTCGTCGGTCTGCTGGTTGACCAGAAGGAGGCGCACTTCTTGCTTGGACGCTCTGATGAGCGCTACCACCTCCGAGTGGCGAAGATGCTCGATGTTCACGCCGTTAACCTGCAAAGATTATTCACTGGGTTTAACCCATTGGCAGACATTTTTCGTAACTTTAACATATTCTACTTGCTGGCGCCATCTTCTGGCTGAAATGATCATCGCAGCTTCCTTTGTTGCACGTGCAGGTACGTAAACTTAGTTGGCTTTGATAAACTCGCTTTTTCATCTTTTTAGGGGTTTGAGTTGGTATTTTGACTATATTTGAAATGGTCCTTTTCTTACTTTCACCATTTGCATCCTGGAATAAAATCACTCGCCTCCCTCCATCCCCCCACCTCCTTTCCTCCAGCGTGATGCGTTTCGTGGCTGGAACACTGATGATAAAAGTAAGATAAAAGTGGGTGGGGGAAATATATAAAGGCTCTTTGAACTCAGTCAGGCATTGTTAACACTCACTTCATAGAGAAAATCTTTAATTTTACATTTTTTAAGGACACTTCTAACCATGCACGCCAACTTTAGGTATATTTTTTTTAATGTTTTTTGTTTCCTAAAAGAATTATGCTCACTTTAGATTTTTTTAACTGGTTTAAAACATAAAAATACTTCTCACAGGCAGCATAAGACAAGATCAGGTGTAAATGTTCTTGTTTTATGAGAAAAGCAAGTCGAAATCTCTGAAAATGTAAGAAAAGACATTTCAAACGAGCAAGGTCATTGGTCAAATGGTTAAATGCATTTTTTTGTCAAGTATAATTGAGAGATATTTGAGATTTTTTCTATAAATAAATGAAGTCCTCTTATTTATTTTTTTAATCCAGGTTTCACGTGATTTTGTTTTTAAACGCATACTCGAGTATTTTTTGTGTGAGTGTTTTTGTCACGGTTGCCACGGCGCCCAATTTGCCCCGCCCGTGTGGCGCCAGCTGCAGCTTGTTGACAGATTGGCTCCCTGTCAGTATCTAAACTCTGTCCTGTCGGTCCCCTTTGGTCGGTCTGTCCGGGAATCTCTGTTTTTGCACGGCAAGCCCTTTTTCGCCTGTCCTGTTTTTTTGCTCCTGTTTGTCTCCCGCTACGATCTGTTTTGACCTCGACCACGTCTGTTCTCCCGTCCCGAATTACGACCTGTTTTGATTCCGACCACGTCTTTGGTCCCGTCCCGAATAATGATCCGTTTTTGATCTCGACCACGTCTACTCTCTTCTCCTGGCTTTCGACTCATTTTTGCTCTTCTATCCCGGCTACTGACCCGTTTTCTCCGTTCCCGACACCGCTGTCGCTCGCCACGGAAGTCCCACTTCCGTGTTCTGAGCGACCCCGGGTCATATGTGCAATCCTTTCCCTTCTTCCCAATAAAACTGTGAGAAATGTTACGCGAGTGGGTCCTGTTCCCGTTTTTTGTAATCCAGGTAAGTATAAATAATTAGATATTTATTTATTTAACTTGTTTATGATTATTATTATTTTTAGAAAGGATTAAAAAGAAAAAATAATAAATCATTTCTCCTAACCAGGTAGATTTACTTTCCTAATATAAGTATAAATAAGAAGATATTTATTTAGTATGCCTGTTTTTTTCAGAGCAAGTAAAGAAAACGATAATAATAATCAGAACTGGGCGGAAAACGCGAGTAAGGATGAATTTTTACGTTTTTTTCACCCAAAATCCTTGTAGATTTTCTTAAAATACTTAGTTTTTCCTTTATGACGTGTTTTTTTTCCTGAGAACAGATTTTTAAAAATGGAAATACACATATATATGTAGTTTTGACGATTTGTAAGTATTTTTCTTCCAATCCAGGTGAATTTAATTTAAAAAAAAAAAAGTAGAAATAAATAGATCATTTTACCCACTTTTTCAGGAACAGGTCAAAGAAAATATTCAAATATGTATAGATAAATAAGAGATTTTCCTTGGTTACGTGCTATGTTAAACCAAAAATAAGTCTTGAAATAAGCCGAGGTAGCTTTGCCCTTTTTAAGTTTCCCTTTTTAAAAGAAAGAATCCAGAAATACGCTTAAACGTTTTTTTTTTTAAACAAAAACAAATTTCCTGGATGTGGTATATCATTTCCGATAGAAGAAATCTATTTCAATAATAGAAAATGTATCTTCTAAAACACAGGTGTCAAACAGGCGGCCCGCGGGGAGATTGAATCCGGCCCGCGAGACAACACTCTGAGAAGTGCAAGAGAAAAACAAGCCGCAGGTTGAAATATGTCAACTTGATGTTGTCAAAGCCGGGTGCCTCGAACAAAGGCACTGTACTTGTATTTATTTCTCTCTTTCTCTCTCTCGCTCTCTCTCTCTCTCTCTCTCTCTCTCTCTCTCTCTCTCTCTCTCTCTCTCTCTCTCTTCCACCCTTTTTCTCCCACTCTCTGTCTCTTTCACTCTCTGTGTCTCTCTTTTTCTCTTCCTTTGTTCCTCTTTGTCTCTTTCTCTCTCTGTGTCTTTATAACTTCTTTTGCTCCAACTTCTATTTTCCTTTTCTCTCTTTTCTCTTCCTACCCTTCACGCTTTCTTTTCTCTTTTCTCTCCTTCTGTCTTTCTATTTCTCTTTGGATTTCTTTCTTCCTCTCCCTTTCTTTTCCCCTCTCTCACGACTTCCCTTTTTTTCTCTTTTTTTTTCTCACGCTCTCTCCCTCTCTCTTTCTTTGCCCTGCCCTCTCTCCCTTTCCCTCCCTCTTTCTCTTATTTCTTTCTCTCTTTTTCTTTCTCTTTAATCTACTCATCTGGCCATCATTTACTCATTACCGCCTCCCTCTGGCCCAAAATAGACCTACAGCCTCTTCAAGTCGGAGCGTACGGAATGTCGAGAAATGAAATCTCCCTCAATTCTCACCAATAATTCCAAAATCCGACATTTTTGTCAGGGTGTGAACTCACCTCCACAAGTCTGTCGCCAGGGCGGACGTCCCCCGTCTCGGCGGGGGTCCCGGGTTCCACGGAACGTATAAACTGTCCCCCTTTGGCCTTGTTGCTATGCAGGTTGAATCCATAGCCGATTTTCCCCTTGAAAAGGTGACAAAGGCGGGGTAGGAGCTCTCTAGAAGGCTCCTGCGACGCCCCCTCCTAGACACAAGAAGAAGAAAAACTAGACAATTCCCGAGGCAATTGTGAGAGTTGTGATGGAGCTGGAGGATGACCCCGGTTGTTTCCATGTATGTAGCATAAAGTTTTTAAACTCATTGAGTTATATTTGTAATTTTTAACTGGGTCTGTGGGGGGACGTTAGCATGTATCCATTAGCATAATTGGTTAGCATAAAGCAGTTAGCATTTAGCCGTTAGCATATATCGTTAACATGTAGCAATTTGCATAATTCGTTAGCATTAAGCAGTTAGAATTTGGCCGTTAGCATTATTTGTTATCATGAAGCAGCATGTAGGCGTTAGCATAACCTGTTAGCATGTATCCTTTATCATAATTTCTTAACATGAAGCCGTTAGCATTGACTAATTAGTATAATTTCTTAGCATGAAGCAGTTAGCATGTAGCCGTTGGCATGAAGCGTTAACGTGTAGCCGTTAGCATCATTTGTTAATATTCAACTGTTATCAAGTATCCATTAGCATACTTTGAATGAAAGTAGCAGTTAGCATGTATCCGTTAGCATAATTTGTGAGCATGTAGCTGTAACAATTAGACATTAGTGTTAATTCTAAGCATGTAGCTGTCAGCATAAATTGTCAGTATTTAACTGTTAGCAAGTAGCTGTTAGCAAAATTTTTAAGCAAGGAGCAGTTATCATTGACCAATTAGCATAATTTGTTAGCACAAATCAGTTGGCATTTAGCCATTAGCATATCTCGTTAACATGTAGCAATTTGCATAATTCGTTAGCGTTAAGCAGTTAGCATGTAGGCGTTAGCATAACCTGTTAGCATGCAGCCATTATAATTTCTTAACATGTAGCCGTTAGCATTGACTAATTAGCATAATTTGTTAGCATGAAGCAGTTAGCATGTAGTTCTTAGCATGAAGCGTTAATGTGTAGCCATTAGCATAATTTTTCAGGATGTAGCTGTTAGCATAATTTGTTAATATTTAACTGTTATCAAGTAACCATTAGCATATGTAACAGAGTTGAAATTTGATTGTTTTGAATGTTTTTTTGAATTCTCACAAAATCTGTGTTTTTGTTGTATTACTGTTAATATTCCGGTACCT
The DNA here is from genome assembly GCF_059441175.1 of Urocampus carinirostris. Taxonomy (NCBI): domain Eukaryota; kingdom Metazoa; phylum Chordata; class Actinopteri; order Syngnathiformes; family Syngnathidae; genus Urocampus; species Urocampus carinirostris. The sequence continues at coordinate 3,276,731 of NC_142356.1, forward strand.
CATTCAGTTGTTAAGTCATGGGCGTCTGCGACTGTTCTTTTCGTTTGGCACTTTATGGGCTTCAGCGCTTGCCGTAGCTTAAATAAGTTTGTAAGCGTTGAAGATAATTGCAGTCGTGAACAGAAGCCCCTGACTTTTGTATTGTTTTGTTTATTGAATGCAGGCAATAAACCCAGAGATTGTGAAACTTTGTGTCGTGCATGAAAGAGGGTCGCTACACATACTTTGAATGAAAGTAGCAGTTAGCATGTAGCTGTTAGCATAATTTGTGAGCATGTAGCTGTAACAATTAGACATTGTGACAATTAGACAATTAGTGTTAATTCTAAGCATGTAGCTGTTAGCATAAATTGTCAGTATTTAACTGTTAGCAAGTAGCTGTTAGCAAAATTTTTAAGCGAGGAGCAGTTATCATTGGCCAATTAGCATAATTTGTTAGCACAAATCATTTAGCATTTAGCCGTTAGCATAACTCGTTAACATGTAGCATTTTGCATAATTCTTTAGCATTAAGCAGTTAGAATTTAGCTGTTTGCATGACTTGTTAAAATTTGGCCGTTAGCATTATTTTTTAGCATGAAGCAGTTAGCATGTAGGCGTTAGCATAACCTGTTAACATGTAGCCATTATCATAATTTCTTAACATGTAGCTGTTTTTCCTCTCTTTCTCCTTCTCTAGCCACTCGCGTTCACCATTTTGCTCCATGCAATGGCTTGTCGCTACCTGTTATTGTTATTGTGAGTCCTTCAGTGACACTTGTCCTCAAATGTCACTGAGTCTCGTAATTCGAACATCTTTGACTTCTTTTTCCACTGTATCTTTCTCTAGCCACTCAAGTTATCCACTTGGTTGTAACCACCTGGTGGTGCCTTTAGCATTGGTGTGATGGCCTTTTCACGTTGCAAAACTAGTTCCTGCATGCAAGGCTTGTCATTCTTCCACTTTTTACGACTGTTTCCTTCTCTAGCCTCTCAAGTCATCCATTTGGCTTGTTGCTTAATGCTTTGGCTTTCATTAGCTGATTCGTGTTAAAGCTTGGTTTGTCTTTCAATGTCACTGGCCTTCAGAAGCTAAGTCCTGGGATTCAGGCGTCTGGAACTTTTTTCCCCACTCTCCTTTTCTAGCCACTTATGTTTGCCATTTAGCTGTTACTAGCTGTTAGTGTCAGCTGCTCCTGCTTTGTCCTTCAGGGTCGTCTTTCAAAATTGGTCATGCAAGCAAATGTCACTAAGTTCGATAATTCAGGCTTCTTTTAACCCCCCCCCCCACTGTTTCCTTCTCTAGTCACTTATGTTAGCCATTTAGCTGCAGGCTATGGGTTTCCGCTAGGTGCTATAGTTAGTGTAACTTGCTTTTGCTTCGTCCTTCAATGTCACTGTTCTTCTGCAGTTCGTCATGCAAGCAGATGCCGCCGAGTTCAGTGATTCAGGCATCTTCCTATTTTTGTTCTACTGTTTCCTCCTCGAGCCACTTATATTAGCCACTTGGTCGCAGGGAATGGCTTTTTTTACTATTAGTTGCTGAAATAAAGTTTGCTCTTGCAATCTTTTCCTGGCCTTTTTAGTTGCTTCTTCCCCTAGCCACTGAAGTTCGCTGCTCAGACCAACTCCAGCTATTGGCTCTTTTCAGCCGCTCCGGGTGGATCCAGGACTCATTTTTCATGAAAATGATTCTTGAGAAAATAGGAGAGTATGGCTTCCGAATTTTGCCAAGGTTTTGTAGTGCCGGCTCAATTCTAAGGTACGACGACGTCGAGTGAGGATTTTTTCACGCACTGTCACTTTAAGATTTGCATAAAACGAGAGAATTCCACCTTTAAAGACCAGAAACAGATTTTTATCCCCTTGGGTTTTACACACCAGCATGCGTCAGTGCTGTTTGAATCCACAACAAAGGAATTACTCGTCTGATCTCCGACTCGGCAAAAATTTGATGCGAGAGGTTTCTGAGGGCGGCCCCTATTTTGCCCGTCTGACCCAAAACAAAACCCACGTTGGGTTTTCGGTCGAGACGGACTGAAAAGAGCGCTCGTCTTGTTTGCGAGACAAACAAAACTCGGACGAAATGTCCTCAAGTATGCTAGCGCCGCGATGTCGCGGACAGATCTATGCTAGCCGCCGGCGTTTCGGAAAACATTCCCACGCTAGCAGTAAGTGGGCACCTTAGCGCTTAGCACTTAGCTATGGAGGAGGAACCGAAGGGAATGGAACAGAAGCAAGCCCCTGAAGGATTTTATACATTTGACTATGAAGGATTTTATACGATTGAATACAAGTTGCATTTATTGAGTGCAATGAAGATTTTCACCAAGTAGGCTATAGTTCAATGACAGGTCGCGCCGTTCCGAATGCAGAATATTTTGTCTAGTTCTGTTGATAACAGGACTCTGACGGAGGACGGCGGGCGATGTTTTGAGAACAAGGCCCTGATGACGTAGAAACGCTCGGTGTTGTTTTGGTTAATTCCAGACATCGCGGTGCTCTTCTCCGAGGTGGTGGAGCCCGGGGGGCTTCATTGGCGCGCCCATGGGAGGAGCTGGCACACTATCTTGCGGAAAGGCGTGGGCCGAGAGAAAAAAGCTAGAGGACTTCGGAGAGGCTTGCCAGAGATGCTAACGACACTAATTCGACTAATTCGGCCATTTTCGATGGATGGACCCTATGATGCATTTTTATAGGGAAGACATCCAGATTGACAGAAAACATTTAACCATTTGAATTCAAAGGAAAATATATAAAGAGTAGGTCATACATGAATACTGTAAGGTTTTAACATTTCTAAAACTGAATTTTGACTCCAAAGACACTTTACGTGTCTTTTCTAAACCCTTGCAGTTGGAGCATGTCCAGAAGTTGGAGACATTTTTGAGCTGAGCGCTGAATACAGTCCACGTTTTAATTTATTTAGCCGAATCAAAGAGTTGAACAAATCGGATCTTTCTTCCTTGCCAATTACAACCGTGTGGAGAAAGAGAGCATGGTTCCGGGGTCTCCACATCTTATCACCCATGTTGATGAAATGTTCACGGCCCATGACCAAGCCTCTGGCTGATTGGTCCTGCGGTCGCCGATGCAAATTTCTCAACCATGATTTGAAGAATGGGAGGAGGGGTGATAGGACGGTGCCAAGCACATACTCCCAACACCCCAGGCGAGGTTCTCCATTTTCCTTTTTGTTTTTCCTCCTTTTGTTTCCCTTTTCCTGGCTTTTCACTTCTTTTTTCCTGCTTTTTTTTCTCTTATTTTATTCTCTATTTCCCCCTTTTTTCTTTTTTTACTCCACTAGTGTCTACTGACATTTCAATACGGATGAGATAACATATACACTGCCCAGACTGCCGTCAGTACTATATACACTTTTCTTTGGGCAGAGCGTGGTTGAGCATATACCCCCTTTCTCTCTTGTTGATCAATTCATAATCTTATGTAACAAACTTGAATTTGTTTACCTATGAGTCCCAAGACTTGCAGTAATGCTAAAGGGAGAACCAAAAACATGATAACCATGGCAACGGAGCTACAGATAATAAATAAATACGAAGAAGGGCCAAAAATTGTTACCCTGGGTAGTGCTATACCTAATTGATAACGATTGGGACATTGAATATGAATACTAAGCGGAATAAAGCAAGAAAATCTGCTTATGAGATTTTCCTGATGTTTTTTCAACCCCGCGTTATGGCATTTTCCCCACTATACGACATCGACAACAAATTAGCAGGACCAAAAACGATCAAAAGTGCTGTAGTTTCAGAATGCATTAGCTAAATAGCTTAAGTTTCTATCTTCGCTATATGGCAATTTCACGTAAAGACCCCACCTTATAACGTTTTAATGCCGTATCCTGGGGTATAACGTATGTAGAAAAGGAAGATTCCTGAATAGTTTTGACTAAATTTTTGACGGAGTCACTCTGGGTGATATTACATTTGTCAATGTTCATCAGAAGATAGAGTCGAGTGTCATCTGCGTAGCCATGGAAACTGATATACTTGCGAATAATATCACCTAATGGAAGCATGTAATGCTAAAAAGAAGGGGGGCGAGTACTGAACCCTGCGGAACACCACAGGTAACACTAAAGGGCCGATCCATTTTTCCATAGTAAGATATTATAGTCCACAGTGTCAAAGGCAGCACTAAGGTCCAGCAGCAGCAAAAATAGAACAAAAACAACTCCAGGTGAGACGGAACCCGGCCTTGTCCACGTTCCCTCACGCTGTCAATGCTAATTAGCGCCTTAGCATCAGAGCTAACGGAGAAGCCGTCCTGAATCAGGTCGCCGTCTTAAAAGGGGATTAGCGCCCGTCAGGCGCCAACACCGTTTAGCGTCCCCGACCAGGGTTGGGTAGGGTTACTTTAACTTGATTACTTTCAATGACTTTTGGAGTACTCCAATACCAAATATGCTTATAAAAGACAAAAGAAACTAAGTATGAATAAAATGACAACATTTCATTTTTATTTTGTTTCTGTCGCATTTTATGTTCGTTTTGCCAGGGATCAAAGCCGGGAGAGAAAGCTTACCACGTGTTGTGAGTCATCATTTTATTCATATTTAGTTTCTTTTGTCTTTTATTAGCATATTTGGTATTGGAGTAATCCAAAAGTAATGTGAAACTAATCCAGTTACAGTAACCCTACCCAACCCTGCATTTTATGTTAGTTTTGCCGGAGATCAAAGAGATCAAAGCCAGGAGAGAAAGCTTACCACGTGTTGTGAGTCATCATTTTATTCATATTTAGTTTCTTTAGTCTTTTATGAGCATATTTGGTATTGGAGTCATCCAAAAGTCGTTGAAAGTAATCCAGTTAAAGTAACCCTACCCAACCCTGCATTTTATGTTAGTTTTGCCGGCGATCAAAGAGATCAAAGCCAGGAGAGAAAGCTTACCACGTGTTGTGAGTCATCATTTTATTCATATTTCGTTTCTTTTGTCTTTTATTAGCATATTTGGTATTGGAGTCATCCAAAAGTAATGTGAAAGTAATCCAGTTAAAGTAACCCTACCCAACCCTGCATTTGATGTTAGTTTTGCCGGAGATCTAAGAGATCAAAGCCACGAGAGAAAGCTTACCACGTGTTGTGAGTCATCATTTTATTCATATTTCGTTTCTTTTGTCTTTTATTAGCATATTTGGTATTGGAGTCATCCAAAAGTAATGTGAAAGTAATCCAGTTAAAGTAACCCTACCCAACCCTGCATTTGATGTTCGTTTTGCCGGAGATCTAAGAGATCAAAGCCAGGAGAGAAAGCTTACCACGTGTTGTGAGTCATCATTTTATTCATATTTCGTTTCTTTTGTCTTTTATTAGCATATTTGGTATTGGAGTCATCCAAAAGTAATGTGAAAGTAATCCAGTTAAAGTAACCCTACCCAACCCTGCATTTGATGTTAGTTTTGCCGGAGATCAAAGCCAGGAGAGAAAGCTTACCACGTGTTGCGAGTCATCATTTTATTCATATTTAGTTTCTTTTGTCTTTTATTAGCATATTTGGTATTGGAGTCATCCAAAAGTAATTGAAAGTAATCCAGTTAAAGTAACCCAACCCTGTCCCCGACACGCTACGCGTCTTTTTTAAGCTAGCTTACCTCCGAACGTGACGTCCTCGCTCGGCTTTGAGAGATCAAAACTGCCGGTTCCGCTCGGTGAGGTTTGGGGTTAGGGGAAACCGGGGACAAGCGCGGGGACAGCGTCCCCATGTGGACGGCTAAGTTCTCGTGGCAAGCCAGGCCGCGGCGCCGAAGGTACTCGTCCGTTGTCCGGTCCACGACCAGCAACCTGGTGCGATGGGGAACCTCTCGGATCAGGTCCACCACCTTTGGGGAAAGATGGAGGTTGTTTTTCCGCCCTTTCGTGCTGTTAACATGTACTTGTTTTCTTCTCCTTTTATTCGAGTTACAATCAATACAATAAAGGATTTTATTTTTAGCTCACTCTTCGTTTGGCGGTCCGTCAACAAACCTCTGGTTCTGACTCGGTCCTGTTGCCTGTTGGTATTTCCTGTCGTGTGTTGTTCCCGTTTATTTTTGTCCTGTTTAATATCAGTTTCCAGTTTTGTTCCTGTCTATTTCTGTCCTGTTTATTATTTTCTCCAGTTTTCGTTTCCCGTCTAGTTGGTACTGTTTTTTTTCAATATCCTGTTTCATTATCGTTCCTGTCCGGTATCAACCCTATCTGTTCGATATCTACACGGGCAATTGGTATCAATCTCGTCGGCCTCTGGCTTCCTATCATTTCACGCCAGACCGGCTGCCTAACGTGCATGACTCCCCATTTCCCGTAAAATAAAAGGCTTGTGTGAGAAATGTCACGTGTTTGGGTCCTGATCTGGTTCCGGTTCTTGACAGACATCTCATCTCATCTCATTAGCCGTACCGCTTATCCTCATTAGGGTCGCTGGGGGGCTGGAGCCCATCCCAGCCATCTTCGAGCAGTGGGCAGGGGACACCCTGAACTGGTTGCCAGCCAGTCGCAGGGCACACGGGGACAGACAACTCATTCGCTCATTCACACCTAGGGACAATTTGGACCGGCCAATTCACCTGAAATGCATGTTTTTTGGAATGTGGGAGGAAACCGGAGTGCCCGGAGGAAACCCACGCAAGCACGGGGAGAACATACAAACTCCGCACAGAAATTCTGGAGCTGGATTTGAACCCACGACAGGTTCCCATGACATGAACTGTGACAGACATTTTGTGAAAAAAAGAATTGAGTTAAATATGATTTTCTGCTACCGGATACAATTGCTGTCTCGTTTTGGTTGTTGATAACGGGAAAACGATATCTATTTTGTCAAACTGGATATCACTGGTTTTCATGTTGGATATTGGTAACAAGAATAAGAAATTGTCATGGTTGCCATGTCCACCCAGCTGCGGCTCATTGACAGATTGGCTTTCCGTCTATTTAAGCTCAGTGCTCTCTCTCTTCGTTTGTCGGTCCGTCAAGAAACCTCTGCCCCGTAAGACGTGGGTTCTGACTCGGTCCTGTTGCTTGTCGGTATTTCCTGTCCTGTATTGTTCTCCTTTATTTTTATCCTGCTTAATATCGGTTTCCAGTTTCGTTCCTGTCTATTTTTGTCCTGTTTATTATTTTCTCCAGTTTTCGTTCCCGTCTAGTTGGTCCTGTTTTATTTCGATATCCTGTTTCATTATCGTTCCTGTCCGGTATTGACCCCATCTGTTCGATATCGTAACGTGCATGACTCCCCATTTCCCGTAAAATAAAAGGCTTGTGTGAGAAATGTCACGCGTTTGGGTCCTGATCCGGTTCTGGTTCTTGACAGAAATTTTGTGAAAAAAGAAAAATAATTGAGTGAAATATGATTTTCTGCTACCGGATACAATTGCTGCCTCGTTTTGGATGTTGATAAGTATGTTTTTGTTTTCAAATTCATAGATAAAATAAATCAACTTGAAAGTTAGTTTTCTGCCACTGGATAACGTTGCAGTTTCATGATGGTTATTGAAAACAGGAAAACGGTATTTATGTCGTCGAATGTCTCATTAATAAATCGAAAATAAACGTTCGGGAAAGATACTTTTCTGTCATGATTACCGATTATTATCACCTGTGTTCGCTCATTGGGCTACCTGATTGGTTCTCTGTCCTTTTTTAAACCCAGTCCTGTCATTCTCCGGTTGTCAGTCCGTCAGCGAACCTCTGTTGTTACAAGGCAAGCATTTTGACCCTGACTCCCACCTGTCCCGCTTTTGCACCCGTTTCCCGTCTCCTTGTTTGTTTGTCTCCGGCTCCGACCTGTTTTTGATTCAGGGGGGATGGTGTCATAATAGTCTGTAGTCTATAGCCCTTTGACACTCTTTGTAATTAAGAGCGTCGCAAATAAACATGACGAGGTTTTTGAGTTTCTCCTTGCCCTCATGTAGGTTTTAGATCAAGGGAGGGTGTCATAATAGTTTGTGGTTTGTAATAATCTGTGGTCTGTGCAGCCCTTTGAGACTCTTTGTAGTTAAGTGAGTCACAAACAAACAGGACTTGAATTGAGGTTTTTGAGTTTTTCCTTGCCCTCATGCAGGTTTTAGATCAGGTGATGGTGTCATAATAGTCTGTGGTTTGCAATAATCTGCGGTCTGTGCAGCCCTTTGAGACTCTTTGAGATTAAGGGCGTCACAAATAAACATGACTTGACTTTCCTCATGTTGAGGTTTTTGAGTTTTCCCTTGCCCTCATTTAGGTTTTAGATCAGGGGATGGTGTCATAATAGTCTTTAGTTTGCAATAATCTGTGGTTTGTGCAGCCCTTTGAGACTCCTTGTGATTTGGGGCTATACAAATAAACTAGACCTGACTTGACTCGACATGTTAATGGAGTTTTCCCCAGTTTCTTTTGTCGCAAATTAAGACCTAATCTGCAGTCTCTGTATTTTAGTTCCCGCCCCAACTTTATACATCCAGAAGTTGTTGTGTTGAGTTTTCACGGTCTTTCCTTTCAACACGACACCGGCGACCCATTTCCCAACCCTTCCCGACTTCTTCCTCTCCCCTCGGGCCAAGCAAAAGCGGTCCAACTGGTCCACGTTCCCGTCTCACCTTCCCCGAACGAACTGACCTGTTGGTGACTTTTGGTCTCCACGTTGTATCCGTTGACCTCCACCAGGCGGTCCCCGGGTCTGAGTCCGGCGTAGTCGGCCGAGGATCCCGGTTCCACTTGGCGGATGAACTGCCCCGGTTTGCCCTTTTCGCCGTGCAGGTGGAATCCGTAGCCGCCCCGGGTTTTGGTCACGTAGCATACCCTGGGACGCGGATCCGGTTCGCTGGCCATCCCGGGTTCTGGAGGATTCGGATTAAGCGGATTTTGGAGGACGGATGGTGCCGGTTCACAGGCGGAGCGCGCCATCCGTCAACTTTACACATGGTGACGCGCGGGAGACGCGCGACGCAACGGGAGAACAGACAGAAAGGGAACTCCAGGGGCAAGGGGCGCCACCCATTGCGTCAAAGACAATTAACCCACGTGTGGAAGTGAGAGTGTGAAAAATGAGAGCAGGACTGGATCAGCGACTTCCCACGCGTCGTTCCTAATTGTTCTTGGCAAAAAGGGGCGTGGCACCCGGGCCAGGAGGCGGTCCTAACTTTCCGAACAACACCATAAATCCGCTTAGCTTTGGATTCCGTTTTAAGACAATATCTTTCCATTTTCAAAGAATTTCAAAATAAAATCATTTTTATGCATGTTTGAATGACATTGCAAGTTTTTCCATTTGTGTGCTGGTGAGAGCTTACACCAGCACACAAATGCAAAGGTGTTTTGTTCACTTAACGTTCCAATATTATGTGGTCTTTAATGTTTTGTTCAGTTACAGTGAGTTAGTGTGACTTTATTCGATTTAATGATCTCTTGTTGGCTCCAGGTGTGGAAATGTTTCTCGTGTCATCTCATTTTCACGTTTTGTTCCGGTTGATGTTGGAAATTTATGTAGTAGTTCCATGAGTCTTTCATTTTGTGTTCAGTTAAAATAGAGAGTATTCCAACAAACCCTGGTTTGTCTCCCTATCATGTTTTGTACAGTTAGAGCCTCTCGGGGATCGGACATAATGTTTCATGATTTTGTTGTTATTCCATCCACGCTAGAGTATGCTACAGTACTGCGCTGTCCTCCTTTCATGTTTTTTTCAGTTAGAAGTGGTTTGCTTTCCAACACATCTTGTTTTCCGTGTTTTGTGCTTTTTTTCATTTAAAGCTAATTTGTGGGCCTTTGTTATATTTCATTGTCTCGTTGTCTTTACATTTTTGTTGTTTTGGGAATAGTTTTTATTTTCATGTTTTGTTCTGTTAGAGCTATTTGGTGTGAAAACGTTATGTAGTTGGTCTAACCACACGAATATGTTTTACAGTGTTTTGTTTACTTATAACTAGTTCGTTGTTCAACATAGCCTGCGTCATATTTTTTCCCATGTTTCCCACCTTTTATGTTTTGTTCCGTTACAGCTAGTTAGTGTGACTATTCTATTTAATGATCTCTTGTTGGCTCATTGTTTGTTCCAAGTGTGGAGATGTTTCTCGTGTCATCTCGTTTTCACGTTTTGTTCTGGTTGATGTTGGAATTTTATGTAGTAGTTCCATGAGTCTTTCATTTTGTGTTCAGTTAAAATAGTGAGTATTCCAACAAACCCTGGCTTATCTTTTTATCATATTTTGTACAGTTAGAGCCACTCTGGGATCCAACATAATGTTTCATGATTTTGTTGTTATTCCATCCACGCGAGAGTACATATCCTGCACTGTCCTACTTTCATGTGTTTTTCAGTTAGAATTTGTTTACTTTCCACCACATCTTGTGTTTCCCGCGTTTTGTGCTTTTTTCATTTAAAGCTTTGTGGGCCTTTGTTATATTTCATTGTCTCGTTGTCTTGGCATTTTGGTTGTTCTGTTCAAGTGTGGGAATGGTTCTTCTTTTCATGTTTTGTTCTGTTAGAGCTATTTGGTGTAGGAACCTTATTTAGTTGTTCTAACCACACAAGTATGTTTACTGTGTCCTCTACAGTGTTTTGTTTACTTGTATATTGTTTTTCAACATAGCCTGCGTCATCTTTTTTTTCCATGTCACCCACTTTTTCATGTTTTGTTCAGTTAGAAGCAGTTAGGCATCCAACATTGTTTTATGCCGTCTTGCTACTCGCGTCATCGGTTTATGGACGCTTGTGTACATATCCTCGGTTTTCTTCATGTTTTGTTTAGCAAAAGCTTTCCAGTGTTCCTACATGTCCCGTGTCTCCCCTTTCATGTTTTGTACAGTGAGAGGATGTTAGAAATCCACTTGTATTATCGTTCTACTCCGTTTGTGTTCATATCATCTGTTGCTTTCTTTTCATGTTTTGTTTAGTAAAGCTTTCTAGTGTTCCAACATGTCCCTGTGTCTCCCCTTTCATGTTTTGTTCAGTGAGAGCGAGTTAGAAATCCACTTGTATTATCAATCTACTCCTTTTGTGTTCTTATCCTCCGTTGTCTTCTTTTCGTGTTTTGTTTAGTAAAAGCTTTCTAGTGTTCCAACACGTCCTGCGCTTCCCCTTTCATGTTTTGTTCAATGAGAGCATGTTAGAAAACCACTTGTATTATCGTTCTACTCCCTTTGTGTTCATATCCTCCATTGTCTTCTTTTCATGTTTTGTTTAGTAAAAGCTTAACAGTGTTCCAACATGTCCCGTGTCTCCCTTTTCATGTTTTGTACAGTGAAAGCATGTTAGAAATCCACTTGTATTATCGTTCTACTCCGTTTGTGTTCATATCATCCATTGTTTTCTTTTCATGTTTTTTTTAGTAAAGCTTTCTAGTGTTCCAACATGTCCCGTGTCTCCCCTTTCATGTTTTGTTCAGTAAGAGCAAGTTAGAAATCCACTTGTATCATCGTTCTACTCTGTTTCTGTTCATCTCTCCGTTGTCTTCTTTTCATATTTTGTTTAGTAAAAGCTTCCTTGTGTTCCAACATGTCCCCTGTCTCCCCTTTCATGTTTTGTTCAGTGAGAACATGTTAGAAATCAACTTGTATTATTGTTCTACTCCGTTTGTGTTCATATCCTATGTTGTCTTCTTTTCATGTTTTGTTTAGTAAAAGCTTTCTAGTGTTCCAACATGTCCCGTGTCTCCCCTTTCATGTTTTGTTCAGTTAGAAGCAGTTTGGCATCCAACATAGTTTTACGTCGTCTTGCTACTCGCGTCTTTGGTTTATATGTACGCTTGTGTACATATCCTAGGTTTTCTTCATGTTTTGTTTAGTAAAACCTTTCTAGTGTTCCAACATGTCCCGTGTCTCCCCTTTCATGTTTTGTTCAGTGAGAACAAGTTAGAAATCCACTTGTTTTATCGTTCTACTCCGTTCGTGTTTTTATCCTCCGTTGTCTTCTTGTCAGGTTTTGTTTAGCAAAAGCTTTATAGTGTTCCAACATGTCCTGTGTCTCCACTTTCATGTTTTGTTCAGTTAGAGCCAATAAGGTAATCTAACATTGTTTCACGGTCTTGTCGACATGACATTCTAGTGACTGTACTATACACGCTAGAGTACATACACCATTTGTATCCAGTTTACTTGATCATGAGCATCTAGTTTGTCTTCATTTTCGTGGAATAAAACTTTTACACAGTAACAAAAATACTCTTATGGTGTTGTCCTGTTTTCCCTTTTTTCACTCTCTAGCCACTTGTTTACACAATAAGCGTACTCTCATTTGTTTTACTGCTTTATTACACTCTACCGACCTGCAGAAAGACCATGGACCCCCAATATTACCCCAAATATTTCAAATCTTGTATTTCACTTTCCTTTGTGAGGTGGAATGAACACATAGTGGCTTATTATTTGCAATCCTTTCTTGTCCAGGTTCAGTTTTTGCAGGGAAAGAAGACTCGGGACTTCGCTTAGTCGGGGAGCCGGCATGTGCCGACGGGCAGCTTTGCTGGTTCAAGCACACGGAGCAGAGCGGCTTGCTGGGAAGGCAAATCTGCTGCCCGAAGCCAACCAGTAACCAGTTGATCTCACTCCACAAATCCCTGGAAGCGTTTCGAGGAAAAACACAGGAAACGGGATCACTCAACTATTCACAGATTATCAATTTCATCCAAAAGGTAATGCAACAGTTTTCCACATGGCATTTCCTAAATCACATGATACTTAAATATGTGACATGAATAAAATGTTAATATTTTGCCATGTGGTTTGTCATTTAATTCAAATGAAGGGGCATGTGAGGGTCTGACACACCTACGATAAACCAGAGGGCCCCAACTGGGGTTTGAACTGGGCACAGGTAAATCCAATCACCAACCACACACCTACACCCGTTGAAAAGTACATTTTGATCTGCACACAGTTTGTGGGGTCATTGTCATTTTTCACTTTAGTCTGCCAAAGTCATCCTAGTTTTCTGTGTCGGGAACGGAAAACGGGTTGGTAGCCGGGACAGGAGAGCAAAAAACGTGGTCGGGATTGGAAACGAGTCGATAGCCAGGAGAGGAGGAGACGTGGTCAGAATCAAAAAACGGGTTGAAGCCGGGGAACAGATGGGAGCAAAAACAGGTGCGAGTCAGGGTCAAAAAAAAGCTTGCCTAGAGTAAACTGAGGATCGCAGACGGACTGACAACAGGTGACAGAAAGGAGTGGGTTTAAATAGGGACAGGGAGCCAATCAGAGTCCCAGGTGCATCACATTAGTAATCATGACGATTTTCATATTCACTTTTATGTCGGGTTAGTTCGTTTGTCTCTGGTTTCTTTGTTTCCTGCGTTTTTCCATTTTCAGTTTCTGCTGTGGTTTTATTATGTCAGTTGCTTTGTGCCAACTCCTTTGTTGACACTTTGATCCTGGTTTTGTTGTGAAATGCAACTTTCTTTTTAAGCCCCCCTGCTTCTAGTTTCCGCCTCCCCCACATGGGTCCATACTCCAGGGTAGGTCAAACTGGCTGAGCTTTTCACCTAAAACCAACTTGTTTATCAACCTATAGGTGTAACGCTCAGGCATCTGGTCCACCTTCTCATTCAAATTACATTATGTCGTGATAAAATACACCACAAATGACAAAATACACGTCAAAGTACACGATAAACGACAAAATACATGGCAAAATAAATGTCAAAATGGCAAAAAAATGCTTTTATATTTAGGTATTACGTGATTATTCACATCATATATTTATAGGTATTTATATGTTATTAAATAATGATAGAGAGATAGATAGATACTTTATTCATCCCTGTAGGAAAATTGACACTTCCAGCAGCTCAGTAGCCTAGATGGTAAGGCGCCCGCTTTGAGACTGGGAGGTCGGTGGTTCGCGCCCCGGCCGAGTCATTCCTAAGACTTAAAAAGTGGTCGGCGGCGCCCTCTGTTGGCTGCGGCTGCATCGGCTCGCTACAACGGGTCAGGTGCAATCGACATTTCGTTCTGTGTACATTGTTACACAGAATGACAATACAAGGAAATTATTATTATTATTATTATTATTATTAGTATCCTCGTGTTGAAAAATGAAATAATAGAATACAAAAATACCTAATATAACATTTTGCTATAGAGTATTTAAATAGTGCTACGGAAAATACACACTGTCATAAAAATAGGGTAATATGCAAATGTGGGGGTGGGGTTTAATGTGGGCTTTTACTCCCCCGGGTGGAGTTAAAGAGCCTCATGGCATGAGGAAGAAACCATCTCCTCGGTCTGTCTGTGGAACAAGACTGTGACAGAAGTCTGTCGCTGAAGCTGCTCTTCGGTTTGGAGATGATTCTGTGATATAAATATATTTCTACATACGACAGGATCGGTTGTGACTGCCATGTCTGGCCCTAAAGTTAACCGCAGCGCCTCTCCTTCCATCCAGTTGCAGTTCAAAAGTCAGGGTTCTTTCTACTCTCTTTATAAGACTTCCATTTTCTCCCGATTTGACTGACCTTGGTAACCACTCCTGTAGGGCCTTGCGTGTAGCCTCAGGGTTCTTGGTGGGCTTGGTGAGCCAGCCCAACCTATTGGAGATCCGGTGCACATGCGTGTCCACACCTGCAAAATGGCATAACACACAACAGGGTGGTTACATTTTGAGCAAATTTTGTAGAACCCCTGGATTGTGGCGTCCCTATGCTACCATGTTTTCAACTGGAAATCATCAAAGAAATGTATAAAAAATGGGGAAATATACATATTCTAAATCTACTTATAACATTCATTGCATGTATATGACATGGCTGTTTTCAATCTGCCATCAGAATGTAACTCTATTTACTCATCTTCATTCATGCAATGTTTGTACAAGCCACGTGAACTCCTCTTTCCAGGATGCTTTTAATGTACGTTTACGTTTTGGAGCATCATACATTTTGTTAGCTTCTTTTGAATTTTTCTTCTGGGGCGGAGGTTTTGGCTTGATTCCTAACCACTTATCCATTTTTCTTGTGTTCTCTGTGCGTCTACTTTGGAAAATCATATGCAAATGCACGACCTTATAAGGCTCGTGAATGTCCGGAAGAATGAAGTTATTCGATGCAGGCTTCTGATTGGCTGCCGAGCATGCAAATTGCCAAACGAACCGAAATTCCAAAATTTCTAAAAAGAACGAAGATTTTGAAATCGGAATAAAACGTTTTACTTGTTTAAAAAAATAAATAATTTTTTTTCCCCTTTCTTGAAAAAGTTGTTGGCCACCCGGGCGGAGATGTTGCATAAGTTGTACGCCCCACGTAAAAGATGCACGCCCTGGGCGTCCGGGCAGAGGTTATTTCAGACACTATACTCATGCTGCATTCCTGAAAAGTGGAAAGTCAGAGTTATCCAACCTCCGACCAGGAAAATATCATGAGAACGACACTCGAGATGGGAGGTCCCGGTTGCGAACTGGGAGGAAAAATATGTTCCCCGACTTCATTGAATTGCTTCGGGCCCAAGATAAAACAAAAGACAAACACGGGTCTTACTGTACTTTGTATACATTTAACGAAAATCTACTCTACAGTGTCATAATGATTCCTGGCTCCTCCGTGTTATATGTTGAAGTGTCCTTGGGCAAGACACTGAATCCCTAATGCCCCCAATAAGCAGATAGTCCCTCTGTATGGCTGCATGGCCGCTATTGGTGTGTGAGTGTGTGTGAATGGGTAAGTGTGAAGCAAATTGTAAAGCGCTTTGGGAGGTCTTCTGAGAGCGCTATATAAATGCAGACCATTTACCATTTTACCATTCCATCAGACGTCACTCGACAAAACGGCGATGCCCACGAACAAACACGCGGTGAATGGTAAAACATAACTAACCTGTTTACAAAAATATATGTATATGTATCTATTCGTGGTTTAAATTAATGCAGTTATTCAAGTCAAGCCCTGTTTGTTTGTGACGCTCTTAATCACAAGGAGTCTTAAAGGGCTGCACAGACTATTGCAAACTACAGACTATGATGACACCATACCCTGATCTAAAACCTACAGGAGGGCAAGGAAAAACTCAATAACCTCAACATGAGGAAAATGAACAAACCTTGAGAAGGGATATTCTCAAATGGCTGCACAGACAACAGATGATTAAAAACTACAGACTTATGACACCATCCCCTGATCTAAAACCTTCATGAGGGCAAGAAAAAACTCAAAAACCTCAACATGAGGAAAATGAAGAAACCTTGAGAAGGGATAGTCTCAAAGGGCTGCACAGACCAATAACTACTACAAACTACAGACTATTATGACACCATCCCCTGATCTTAAACCAATGAAGGCAAGGAAAAACTCAAAAACTTCAACATGAGGAAAATGAAGAAACCTTGAGAAGGGATAGTCTCAAAGGGCTGTACAGACCAATAACTACTACAAACTACAGACTATTATGACACCATCCCCTGATCTTAAACCAATGAAGGCAAGGAAAAACTCAAAAACTTCAACATGAGGAAAATGAAGAAACCTTGAGAAGGGATAGTCTCAAAGGGCTGCACAGACCAATGACTACTACAAACTACAGACTATTATGAAAACATCCCCTGATCTAAAACCAACATGAGGGCAAGGAAAAACTCAAAAACCTCAACATGAGGAAAATGAAGAAACCTTAAGAAGGAATCGTCTCAAATGGCTGTACAGACAAAAGATGATTGCAAACTACAGACGAATATGACGCCATCCCCTCATCTAAAACCCACAGGAGGGCAAGGAAAAACTCAAAAACCTCAACATGAGGAAAATGAAAAAACCTTGAGAAGGGATAGTCTCAAAGGGCTGCACAGACCAATAACTACTACAAACTACAGACTATTATGACACCATCCCCTGATCTAAAACCAATGAAGGCAAGGAAAAACTCAAAAACCCCAACATGAGGAAACTGAAGAAACCCTTACAACTTTACTTAACAAATAGGTCTTCTGGAGGTCAAAATGTCTTTTAATGAGCAAACTAAAATACAACTTTGCGCGATCAGCCATTGTCTACATTCGCTTGGAACTCTTTGAGGTTCCAGTCGAGTGGGATCATTCCTACTTCCCAATTGACCGGAATCCGGCGTCATTTTCAGAGCTTCAAATGAATCATTTTTCAGAATTGGATCTGAAAGTGACTCTGCTCACCGATCCCCGAGACCCGGTCCCAGGCGATGTCCATGGCCAGGTGGGCCATCTTGGGCCCCACCCCCGGCAGACGCACGAGCCCCTCCAAGCTGTCCGGGATGTCCCCGCCGTAGTCCTGGACCAGTACTGCAGCCGTCCTCTTCAGAAACTTGACTTTGTTCTACAGAAGGACAGCAAAAGCCTTCAGCGACGCCATCGACTTTGAACGGAAAATTCCCAATTTTTGTGGTTACCCTCCAGAACCCGACGGGGTAAACGAGTTTTCCCAAGATTTCCTCGTCGAGGGCCAGGATTTTGTCGGCCGTGCAACCGTGAGCTCGGAGCCTCTTCATTGCCGCCGCTGTCACTTGGTCTTTGGTCTGACTGGACAACATGAGGGACACCAAAATCTGAAAGCGTTTTACCTGCGTGAGAAATTCGGAAACGGGAGATCAAAAACAAAGTCGTTCTTATAACGGAATGTACAGTAGAACCCCGGGATATGACGTCATAGGTGGGGATTGCAAAGTGAAATTGCTGTATAGCGGGGTAGCAATTGATGCTAATTAGACTGAGGAGATCATTTCTTCCTCATGCCACCAGGCTCTTTAACTCCACCCGGGGGAGTAAAAGCCCACATTAAACCCCACCCCCACATTTGAATATTACCCTATTTTTATTACAGTGTGTATTTTCCGCAGCACTATTTAAATCATCTATAGCAAAACGGTATATTGGGTATTTTTGTATTCTATATCTTTTATTTTATTATTTTTAAAGTGTCTATCTATCTATCTCTATCTAAATGTACAGGAATAAGAAAAATAACAGAGGTACCCTACGTGAAAATCATATTTCAGAATGGATAAAGACAATTTTCAGAGTAGTGGCACCATTTTCAAATCGGAACGGGGTTCTCATACAACGCTTCATCACTTAAAAACACACTGCACACCAAACTTGCTGTTACTGCGAGTGTCCATCAGATGGCACTCATGCCTCGTAAATAAACAAGGAACAATCAACATTGTCAATACAAAATTGAGTATTGTAAAGTAGGCTTGAACGTATTTGCTCAAGGTGTGTATTTCTAATCAGTTTGATGTTCCTTTTGGCGTCTCCTAGTCTTCCTGTCTTTGTTCAAAGGTATTGGTACTTTTCCAGGGGGGTGGTTTTTTGTCTTTGTCTCAACATACCAGTACTTTTCCATGTCTTGTGATTTCAATAAAACACTGGAGGAGACAGGGGGTGACTGAGAGTGAGTAAGAGAGTATGGAAAGAGCGAGTTGCTTATCCATAAAACGCACTGATTCTGAACCGAATGAAAAGAAAGGCATCGAGGGAAGTAGTTCAGCCAATAGGATATTGGGATTTTCATGACGCAGACCTATAGCAGAACAGGATTCTTTATGACAACGACCATAAGCTAACACGAAAATTGTCCTATGCACGAACACAGCAAACTTTCAATTTGTGGTTGATGGGGTATACTGGGAAAAATGCAATAAAGAGAGGCCGAAAAAAAAACAACGTCATAAGGCGAGGTCGCCGTATCCCGGGGCTTGACTGTATCTGTGCACCAACATTATCGGGAGCGTCTGCATCGTAGCACTTTTCCGCTCCCATGCTGTCTACGGGGGCGTCGCGGCCTCTCCTCATCTCACGGATGTGTTCAAACTGCTTCCTCCAATCAGGAGGCTCCCAGCGTTGCAACTTTGCGTCCGGCCCGCCTCCATCATACTCGACCTTGATTTGTCTCCGCCGGCGGACGCGCGAGGCCGACAGGAGAGCGACGGATTCTTGTTTCAGAGAAACGTCGATCGACTGGCAGAGGTTTTGACTATCGTCTGGACAAAAAGAGCAAAGGTTCAACTCGTGTAGAATGAAGACAATGAGGACCGAATGGCTATGCTAGAACACAAACAAGCTAGCACTGAACAAAACATGAAAGTAAGACGACATGTAAAGTAGGCTTAAACGTATTTGCTCAAAAGTGTGTATTTCTAATCAGCTGAATAGCCCCTTTTGGCTTCTCCTAGTTTTCTTGTCTTTGTCACACCACCCCCACGGCTGTCCAGGGGGATAGTCGTTTTTCCATCAGTACTTTTCCACTCCGTTGTGACTTCAATAAAACACAGAGGAAAAAGGGGGGAGGGTCAGAATGAGATGGGCTAGCTTATCCGACCTTCTTTTCTCTTTCTCCAATTGCGATTGAAAAGAAACCCAAAAAGTCTTTGCCTGGATTTTCTTCTACGATTAGTGAAGATTTTTCAAGCTCTCCCACAAGTAAGTGGTCGTTTAGGCCCGACAGACGTAAGAGCGAAACTTAAAATCAACGGAATTTCTTCCCGCCGTCTCAAATTCTCAGCGAGCTCCATCGGCAGCCCGAAGCTGACCCATGTTTAAGCTGACCCACGTTTATTTATCCAAAACAACTCCTGCCTGTCCCGTTTTACCTCCCGTTTGTCTCCGGCTACGACCCGTTTTTGATCTTGACCACGTCTGCTCTCCCTTCCCGACTTACAACCTGTTTCTGACCCCGACCATGTTTTTGCTCTCCTGTCCTAACAATCAACCTGTTTTTTTCCGTCCTTGACACCGCCATCGCCCGCGACGGAAGATCCACTTCCGTATTCGGATCACAACCCGATTGCGAGAGCGACTGGCTTCCCGCGTCCAGCGACCATCGGATCTTTCTTTCAATAAAATTGTGAGAAAACGTTACGCGATTTGGTCTACTCTGTGTGCTGGTCCTGACACAAAAGACTTTAAAAAATAATTGTTAGGAATTTAAATATATTAAAAAAGTACCTTTTACCAAATTGTTCGAATTAGTTATTTGACTCAATTAACCAAAAACAACCCGCATTCTCCTAACAATGCGCGCTCGTTTCTTGATGGGAAAATATGGACAACACCACACGGGGCAGATTGAATTTCTTAAACAAATTAACTAAGTGAACTCCATTGAATTAGCCGAATTGGTGTCGCTCGGTTCTCTGTCAAGCCGCCTCTCTCGATCTTCTCGCTTCCTTCTCCCGCCCCACATTTTTTCCGCAAGCTGGTGTGCCAGCTCCTCCCATGGGCGTGCCAGGAAAGCCCCCTCGCATCGACGTCTGAAATGGTCAAAACATCCCCGAGCGTTTCTAGGTCACCAGGGCCGTCTGCGTCGAGAAGTGCTGATTATTTTATCAGCCCTTTGTCCCAGTTCCCGTTGTTCCTGTAAACATCATTCTTTACTAGGTTGCATTGACCTCGCCCCCACAGCTCAGCCAGTGAATATCTTTTGCATTTAAATGTAATTTGTATTTGATCGTACAAAATCCTTTACAGTCAAATGTATAAAATCCTTCATTAATAAAAGACATCTTTATTTGGATGTAAACATGATTCTGGGGGGCCAAATTCAGACGACTATTTTTAGACTCCATTTGGTCCACATTGGATGGACTCAACACAATTTTATGTCTTTCTGGAGATAACGAATGGTTGAAACGGAACAGTGGTTAGCGCGTGTGCGGAACAGTTCTGAGGTCATGGGATTGAACCTTCCTGTGTGGAGTTTGCATGTTCTCCCTGTGCTTGCCTGGGTTTCCTCCCACGTTCCAAAAACATGCATTTCAGGTTAATTGGCCGGTCCAAATTGTCCCTAGGTATGAATGAGCGAGGGAATTGTCTGTCCCTGTGTGCCCTGCGACTGGCTGGCAACAAGTTCAGGGTGGCATGGGCTCCAGCACCCCCGCGATCCTACTGAGGATAAGAAGTGCAGATAATGGATGTATGGATGGATGGAACGGAACAGATTTCGCCTCAAATCCAACGTCCAAAAACACGACATGTACACGGCTAAATTTAGACAAAACTATGACTTTTTTAGACTCATTTTGGTTCACAATGGATGGGCTTAACACAATTGCGGGCATTTTTTGAAAGCTAAATCGTGGTTGAAACAAACTAGACCATGTTTTGCCCCAAATACGTCCAAAACACGTAAAGCGATGGACGACAAACGCCAAACTAGATTTATTTTACTCCATCGAAATTATTATTGCAAAGGAACCTGTCTTTTTGACGCAAACATTGCAAGAGTTGAGGAAAAATTCGTAAAGTGAAACGAACCTTGTGTCGCTGTGGGCAACGCGGAGACGCTCGCCTCCTCCTCCTCCACTTTGACTGAGGGAAAACAAACTTCTTCTTGTCTGGATTGAAGCGAAACAGCGGTGGCCAAAGTGCATTTGGCGACTTTTTTCGCTCCTCGAGTGACCACTCTCATTTTGTTTTGAGAAAAATAAGGCGAGCTCATTTTGAAAATACTGTACTCAGCCATGAACTATGCGGAACTAAACAGCGTAACTTGTTTCAGCTGATTAAAAAGTGGGAGGACCGAGTTCGGGTACGTCAAAATAAGATTTGCTTTTTTTTGAATATGCTGAAAATCAGACATTTATGTATATGAGACTCACTTAACTAAAATAAAATGTTTTCACAGATTTTGCCTGTACTAAATTGGTGTACTACATTTTCCAGGCCCCAAGTAATTTCTTTATACCTTGTAACACGGACACCAACTGCGGACTACATTTCCCAAAAAAACAGCGCGGCCCATGATGTTTTTACCGGAAGTGCCCGTGTCACACGTTCGGTGTGTCATCCGATTGGGAAGCCAAGAAGTCCACTGTGCACGATTTTTAAAGAATATTTTATGTAAAGAAATGTCATATTGTCTTTCAGCTACAGAGAAGCGAAGCTTCTTCAGAATGACACAATGCTGCAAGACATTAGGTGAGAAAAGTTTGTTTACCAGGCTAGGAAGATATTAGCCCTCTGCTGTATATGGTGCTTCAAGCTAACGGGACACTCAATAGCGCCATTTGGAATTTGGATTTCTACTCTTATCTAATTATCATTTCTTATTATTCAACAGGGACCATGAGACAGTCAGGACAACTGGTCTGAAAATGAATGAAAAGTCTTCTTGTGTCTGACAGTTATTGCCCTCTTTAAAACGGAGAGTAAGTCAACCTTGCAAAATGTGTCCAGTGAAGTGATACAAACCAGTTCAAAAACGAGACGATACATGTTTTGTCCGTCTTTGCACAGCCTCATTCCCAGTACAATGAATAAACAACCAAGCAAAGAAAGCTTAAAGGACAAGGTGAAGGGGATCTTTGGACTGGGACCCCCTCGGCCTCCTAGCAAACAAAGTGACCACAAATCATTTGAGTTTATCATCACGACTGATATCCTCAAGGTATGCTAGAAAATAAAAGCCACATTTGGTAATTGATGTACCGTATTTTCCGCACTATAAGGCGCACCTAAAAGCCTTTATTTTTTTCAAAAGCTGACCATGCGCCTTATAATACAGTGCGCCTTATATATGGATCAATATTAAGTCGCAAAGTCTTGCAACTAAGGCAAGCAGCCGCTGACTAGATTTTTCCCCCGAAGGCGAAGTCGTCCGCGGTGTATGCTGGGATTTATATACCGGCGTTTCATTTCCTAACCAATGTGTCAATCATCATTTGAATCAGTCACTATTGGCTAAAGTTATTCGGAGGTAAAGGGGGCGGATCTTTTTTATCATTTACAGGCTCGCATGGGCTAAAGGGACGAAACAAAGCCTGCAATTGGCCGAAAAAGATGAATGTGAATCACACGTTGGGTTGCACTCCGGCATAGAGAAAACATTTTTGACTATTCTGTATTTGTAAATATTTGACTCTCCTGGATTTACTACACTCACGGTTGTAGGAAGACCGTGGTTACGTATCATTATTGAACGTGATGGCTGCAAGAGAACTTAGGTGAGCTATGCGGCTTTATATTTTCCCGGTATCTTGTTTTAGAACGATCTTGATGTTTCTGTGATGAGTCTATTTTTAAACTCAATTCAATTCAAAGTGTTTATTGTCCTATGCACAGTAAAGAACCCCGTTTCCCTGCACAATAAAATTCTTACTTTGCTGTCCACACAGTTGCCAGCGAAAAATAAAATGGAAACCAAGAAATGTTTGGGATTTCTTGAATCCCAAGACTTTAACCTTCCGAATTATATTTATATATATATTATATATATAAGAGCACTCCACCTGGACTCAACCGACGTGGAAAGACCCTGAGAAGGGTCAACACAAGGAAGGCTCCAGGCCCGGACAACATTCCGGGGCGGATACTTAGGGAGTGCGCCGATCAGCTGGCTTGTGTACTAACAGACATTTTCAACACCTCGCTAGACCAAGCCACAGTACCATCATGCTTCAAAATCGCCAACATCATCCCTGTGCCAAAGAAACCCCAGATCTTATCATTCAACGATTACCGGCCCGTTGCACTGACTCCTATCATAATGAAGTGCTTTGAGAGACTGGTTAAAGAGCACATCACCTCCAGTCTCCCCTCCTCATTCGACCCCTTTCAGTTTGCCTACCGGACAAACCGCTCCACCGGGGATGCCATCTCCTCTGCGCTTCACCTGAGCCTGACACACCTAGAGGAGAAGAACACCCATGTGCGGATGCTGTTCCTGGACTTCAGTTCAGCATTCAACACCATCATCCCACAACATCTGGTAGACAAAATGAGACTCCTGGGTTTCAACACCCCCCTGCGGAACTGGCTGCTGGACTTCCTCAGTGACAGACCCCAATCAGTGCGGATAGGTCAGCACATCTCAGATGTCATCTACCTCAGCACGGGCTCCCCCCAAGGCTGTGTCCTGAGCCCCTTGCTGTTCACCTTGATGACACACGACTGCGTCCCTAGGTCCGCCACAACCCACATCGTGAAGTATGCTGACGACACAACAGTGGTGGGCCTCATCAGGGACGACAACGACCTGGCCTACAGAGAGGAGGTGGAGCAGTTGGTGGCCTGGTGCAGGGACAACAGCCTGGTCCTGAATGTTGACAAAACTAAAGAGATCGTTGTCGACTTTAGGAAAAACCAGCCGAACCATGCCCCACTTTGCATCAACAACAAGGCTGTGGAGGTTGTCAGCAGTATCAAGTTTAGGGGTGCACATTACAAACAAACTCACCTGGTCCGTAAACACTGCATCACTGGTTAAGAGGGCACAGCAGCGCCTGTACTTCCTGCGGAGGATGAGGAGAGCCCACCTGCCCCCACCCTCCCTCATCACATTCTACAGGGGCACCATAGAGAGTATCCTGACCAGCTGTATCTCTGTGTGGTGTGGAGGCTGCAGCGCTACCGACTGGGGTAGCGTGAGGAGGGTAACGAGGACAGCAGAGAAAATAATCGGGACTACACTTCCCTCCATTCAGGACATTGGCCAGAAGCGCTGCCTATCCCATGCTAAGAACATTATCGGGGACCCCTCTCACCCCCATCATGGACTGTTCACTCTGCTAGCCTCTGGGAAGAGGTACTGCAGTGTGCGGTGCAGGACCACCAGGTTCCGCAGTAGTCTAGTCCCCCTGGCCATTAGACTGTTAAATGGTCAATCTAACATATAGTTAACCTAAATCTAAACGGCAGCTAATCTGACTTTTTGCACTACTGGCAGTTCTTTATAGATTGCCACTCCTTGCACATTTGCTCTCTGCACTATTGTACTTACAGCGTTATTGTTACAGTGTTACTGTTACTGTTTACCTGACTTGTTAACCTGACTGCCCTATTTTGCACATCTGGTTAGCTACTCCTCTTGCACTATCGGCATTATGGTAAAATACTATACGTAGCCATAATACAATACAACTTTTACTTATATCTGTACATTCGAGGAAACTGTGCGGGTCAGATGTATCGACATTTCGTTCTGTATACACGTGTACTAGAATGACAATAAAGTAGATCTGAATCTGAATCTGAATATTTGGAACGATGCATTTGAGTGATTGGTAACATCGTACAGACACTGTTTCCGTACGTGTCTGAGACACGTATTTGCTTCTTTGCAAGCTTTCGGAATGTTAAGGGGGTAATAAATTTGAATGAACTATCTGACTGTTTTGTCGACGTTCCCATTGTAGCGCCTTATAATCCGGTACGCCTTATGTATGGAAAATACAGGACCAAAAACTATTTTTTGGGGGGTGCGCTCTATAACCCCGTGCGCCTTATAGTGCGGAAAATACGGTAATAAAACTCCCTCACCATTGTCATCGTTTTCAGGAGCTACACCCGGAATGCGGCCAAAGCAACCGCATTCGCACAATGAATCACATTTGTGATCTGGCCAAAAGCAAACGATTTGAAGAGGTGAGTGTCCCCCGGCGGTGCTGGATCCCTGTTATGAATTTGTGTAAAGCTCTCAATATTTGTGCGTCGGGCAGCATGCAGTGGAGGCGGTGTGGAAGTCGGTGGAGGACATGCTGACGCAGGACCAAGCTCCCGAGGCCAGACACGCTGTCCTGCAACTTCTCAAGGCCATCATACAGGGACAGGTTGGTACAAAGACGATGAAAGTGTGAGAAAACGCAGATTTCCCCAAGTCATATTTTATTTCGAAAGGGGGAGCAACTAGGGCCCCTGCGAGCGTACTTTTTCAAGGTGATCCGAGACTACCAACCGTGCAACGAAGACCTTTCCGATAGGTTGGAAGTCTTCAAGGCCTTGACGGAGAATGGGAAGGACATCACGTACCTCGAGGAGGACATAGGTGACCAAGATTCATTTTAAAGTGGAGGATTTTCTTGATCGTGATTGTCAATTTCATCCTTTTAGCACGCTTTGTCCTGCTCTGGATGGACATCGGTCTCACCTCGGATTTTCTTCACGTCCTTGTCAATCTCGTGAAATTCAACAGTTGTTACTTGGACCAAAATGTCTCCATCATGGTCCAGTAAGTCCCCATGCCGCCGACTTGCTGAGTCTTTGGAACCATTTAAAAAAATATATATATTTTTTGCAGGAAAATCTGTTTCCTGTGCAACAGAACGACCTTGTCTACGGATATTGAGGTTGGGGACTTTGTCTTGAGTTTTCCACAATGCAGGGTTTATCAAAGTGTTTTTTCCCCCAGGTGGCTCTTCAAGTTTTAGACGCAGTGGTGTGCTACAACTGCCTACCCTCAGACTCTCTTTGTGTCTTCATCGTCACACTGTGCCATACGGTCAATGTCAAAGAATTCTGTGAATCCTGCTGGACAGTAAGTTATAAAAAAATAATTTCATAAACATTAGGAATGCACCGAATTTTCAGCAAAGAAAAATAATTATAACCGAAAGAAGGCTTCTGAAAAACTGTTGTTTTAATGATATCACGTGTAAGGTGAGCCTTGGGCCAAGTTTTTACCAACAAGACTGTATCCCACATACATGTTTTTTGTTAGCTGCTAGCATGACTTTGGCTAATGAACTTGCTTGTGATACTTGCTCAAGTGTTTTACTTCTTCCTTTATCAATTTGTTACAATGACAGGTTTTTACTAGAATTTAATAAATTAAACGCTTGTATATTATATGATAGCATCTAGTTTTCTTCCTGTCAGTCATTATTTTATATCTATGTTTTTTTAAGCCAGTGGATGCAAAACACATTATTTTGTTTTATTTTTCAGTTTATTGTGTGATGTTACTTTGGTCTTTGGGCCAAGGATTACACATTTTTGTTGTCTGGTTTCGGGCTCACATTATCATTTAAGTACATCGCTAATGATAATCAATTTGCAGTCTCTGTTTTTCTCTTGTGTTTTCTCTAGCTCTTTCTCTTAACTCTTTTTTGCTTGCTATCAATCTCTTTCTCTATATAATCGCTTTCCCTATGTTCTCTCTATTAAGGTTTCTTTCTTTTTCTTCATTTTTTTTAGTCCAACCAATGTCTGAAATAACGTCTGCCCAGACGCCCGGGGCGTGCATCTTTTACGTCGGGTGTACAACTTACGCAATGTCTCCGCCCGGGTGGCCGACAACTTTTTCAAGGAAAAAAAAAAAATACGTTTTTTTTTCCTTCAAAATCAAACGTCTTCTTTATTCCGATTTCGAAATCTTTGTTCGGTTTGGAAATTTCGGTTCGTTTGGTAATTTGCATACTCGGCAGCCAATCAGAAGCTTGCATCGAATAACTTCGTGCTTCCGGACTTTCCCGAGCGTTATAAGGTCGTGCATTTGCATATCATTTTCCAAAGTAGACGCACAGAGAACACAAGAAAAATGGATAAGTGGTTAGGAATCAAGCCGAATCCTCAGCCCCAGAAGAAAGAGTCAAAAGAAGCTAACAAAATGTGTGACGTTACAAAACGTAAAGGTACATTAAAAGCATTGTGGAAAGAGGAGTTCACGTGGCTTGTAGCAGACGATGCAACGTAAACATTGCATGAATGAAGATGAATCAATACAGCTACATACTGATGGCAGATGGCAAATATCGATGTCATATACATGCAATGAATGTTATAAGTAGATTTATAATAAACTTAATTTTAAAGTTCTGTTATATATTCTGATTATCGATCCTTAATACTTCGCAACAATGTTTTTTTTTTGTTTTTTTGCGCTGAGTTTTCTTATTGTGTTTCTAGTTGTGAAAAATGGGGCAGGCAACTTCAGAGTTGTCTGCCCTGGTGTCCGCTAACTTTTTCCCATGAGTTTCAGACACTGGTCCAATGCTTCTTTTGCTTTTGCAGTTGATGAGGAAAGTGCTGGGCACTCACCTCGGCCACAGCGCTATCTACAGAATGTGCCGCATCATGGAGGAAAGGTATCTTTCTTATAATCAATATACCTTTTACAACTATGAATATCAAGGCCTTCTTTGCAATATCGGAACGTTTCCATCTTACCAAAGATAAAAAAGTCATCTTTTGAAATAGTTCCACTGTTCAGTTCTATCCCTTTTCTTTAGAGTATACATGGAAGATGCACCGTTGTTGAGGGGTGCCGTTTTCTTTGTCGGGATGGCACTGTGGGGAGCACAAAGGCTACCTGCACTCAAAAACACTCCCACGCTGGTTCTGCCTTCTTTTTATAAGGTAACATTTGAAGCCCTGACAATTTTTCTTCAGTTTTAAGTTGTGGTAGTACTCACAAGGCAATGCAACCTTTAATTAGCTTAACATTATTTTTGTGCTAAGTCTTTATTCAATGATGCTGGTCTAATATTTGTCTCTCCATCATTTTGACAGAATTACTGAAATTTGTGAAGTAACGTTGCAAGTGCCGTCTATGCAAAATAACTCAAATACACATATCCTTCTTGTCCACTTAGGCCATGTCATGCGCCAACGAGGTGGTCTCCTACGAAATTGTCCTCTCCATCACCCGTTTGATCAAGAAGTACGGCAAGGAGCTTCAAGTGGTGACGTGGGACATTCTCCTGGGCATCATGGAGCGGCTGCTGCAACAAATTCAAGTAGGCGCATGTGTGCACAGGGTCTTATAAACTTGAAAAAGTCTCAAATTTGATCATCGCAAATTAAAGTCTTGAAAAGGTCTTAGATTTAACTCTCAATTGTCTTAATAGCGTGCATCTTTAACGTCGGGCGAACAACTTACACAACGTCTCCGTCCGGGTGGCCGACAACTTTTTCAAGAAGAACAAAATAAATAAAATATTTCGTTTTTATTTTTTTATAGACACTGCTAATAACTATAACAATTAAACTACCAAAAGTATAGAACGTTGTGTCGTAAAATTATTTTTCTTTTTCCCCAACTTTATCGATCTCTGTCCGATAAATTCAATGTGTCGGTTGGGAAATCCAGATTTCAGCGTCTGCGAAAATGCAGCATGACATTGGAGCTTTACGTACAGTCGGTCTCAAATCCGCTGTCGTCGTCAGAGTAACTTTGGGATGGAAGAGTGTAGGTTTAACCCGATGTTTTCAAGTATAATTTCTATTCTATAGCATATGAATAACCTATATTTTATGTTGACAATATCTGTGTATTATTTGCCCTCATGTAGGTTTTCGATCAGGGGATGGTGTCATAATAGTCCGTAGTTTGCAATGGTCTGTGCAGCACTTTAAAACTCTTTGTGATTAAGGGCGTCACGAATAAACATGACTTGACTTGAATTGACTGTGTTTTGGCTGTACCAGAGAATGAGTGGGTGGGGTCGCCCAGCTGCGGCGTTCCTGGGGTCCCGTACTTGGTCCTGTCTTTTTGGCGCCTGGGTCCGTCCATACTCGCGTGGTCTTGCTCACGGCCGCCTCGGCCCCAC
Organism: Urocampus carinirostris; assembly: GCF_059441175.1. Lineage (NCBI taxonomy): Eukaryota > Metazoa > Chordata > Actinopteri > Syngnathiformes > Syngnathidae > Urocampus > Urocampus carinirostris. Next base: position 3,305,905 of record NC_142356.1, read on the forward strand.
CTTTAATCCAGGCCTGGTCACGGGGAAGTCTTCGCTCGGTGCTACTATACCTTCCCCGCTACATCTGCGTAATGGCAGGGACTTTAAAGCCCCGGGTAGCGTCGGGCGCCGAGTTCCGTCACGACTGTATGCTTCTATGCCAGAATAGGTTTAAGATTGGTCTTAAATATTATTGGATGTGGTCTTGAAAATGTCTTAAAATGTCTAAGATTTGAACAACCTGGTGCAAAGCCGGACTTGTTCGGTGCTGTTTATCATGATGATATTTTCCTTTATAGGCAATAGGAAGTCCTGAATTGAAAGCTATCATCTATGAACTACTGACCACAGTCGAAGAGCTATACGAGCAGAACTGCTTCCACGGTTCCACCGAGAAGTTCTTCACTTTAGTGGAGAAGTGTGCAGATAAAAGACCTGTTAGTCTTCTCACATTCTGTTGGCTGATTTTTCAAAAATTCCAAGATATGTATTATCGCTCTTCCTTTTTTTTCCCAAAGGACTCATCGGTGGTGACCCTCATCTCGTACCGGGCCCAGTCCATCCAGCCCGCTAAGGACGGATGGATTCAGAACCTTTACCGACTGATGGAGAAATTTTTCAGGTGGGGCTCATTTCATTCGGGGTGATAATACACGCTCTAAATGTTTCGTTTGTCCCGGTGACAGGAACGAGAGCCGCAGCGTCATCAGGATCAAAGTGCTTCACATCCTGTCTTTTGTTTTAAGCACCAACCGCCAACTTTACGAGGTATTCTTCACATTTATTTTAATCAGTAACAAAAAAGCAAACAAAATATAAAAACACATAATATTCCTTAACAGAAATCAGACTGTTTTTTTTGTAGCTTCACACTATCTTGACATGTGAATTACAAGTAAACGACATCACAAATTCAAAACGTGTTTTTTGATACTTTTCTATTTTTTATATCGAAGGTCATACTTAGATTTTTTTAAAAATAATTTTTTGTATGACTAGGTAGTTTATACATCCATCCATCCATTATCTGCAGCGCTTATCCTCAGTAGGGTCACGGGGGTGCTGGAGCCCATCTCAGCTATCTCCGGGCAGTGGGCAGGGGACACCCTGAACTGGTTGCCAGCCAGTTGCAGGGCAGTTTATTCATTATCAGTGTTATTTTGTTACATACCGAAAGCCCCAGTGTTTCGTGTATAGCAACCCCTAGTGGTTTAAAATGAAAACTTAATTCGAATGAAAAACGGAATAGATATGGCGCATCTTTTGCCACTGTTTCCTCATTTAGCCACTCGTATTAGCAACTTGGCTCTCTGCTTGCTGATATTGTTATTTTTAGCTGCTATTGTTAGCTTCTGCTTTGCTCTTGCTTCGTCCATCACCGTCTTCCTCAGTTTAGCCCTGCATGTCATTGCCACTGCGTCCTGTCGTTCAGACAGCCTTGACTTTTGTCCTACCGTTTCTTTCTCTAGCCACTCATGTTAGCCACTTTGCTGTAGGCTATGGCTCGCAGATATTGTTATTGTTTGCTACTTCGTGTAAATGAAGCTTCCACTTCAATATTCAACTTTTCATTTTTTGGAGCTTATCCTGCTAGCCGCCAAATTCAATCATTTCAACCAGCTCTGACCAGCTCCAGCTATTTGATCTTTCAGCCGCGCTGTGTGTATTACGCTTATCCGGTCTTTTGTTGTCGCTAGCAGGTATTAACAGCAGCTTTATTGTCCTGTCGCTGGCTGAAATTCAGATAAGCTGGAAATAAGTTTGGGAATTTTTCAGCTTAATTCTAAGCTACAACGACCCCTACTGGTGATTTACTATGATCCCCTGTAAGTAAACACCCAATGTAAATATCTTCTGCTTTTACATGCCCACACTTTGTGTAAATATTTTGTGCTCCTATATATCCAAATTATTTTCATCCTTTTTTTAATATTTTATCTTCTACAGTATATGTGTAACTGGAGTGCCACGTCCAATTTTGTTGTCACAATATGTTTAACTCATTTTGTAACAATGATAAGGTATATTCTATTCTATTTATTTCACATAATTTTTAGGCTCTCATTTTGAATACATAACCATTGGATGGTTCCCTGCAGCACGGCGGCGCAGTGGTTAGCGCGGCTCAGTTCTGAGGTCATGAGATCGAACCTCCTGTATGGAGTTTGCATGTTCTCCCCGTGCTTGCGTGGGTTTCCTCCGGGCACTTCGGTTTCCTCCCACGTTCCCCAAAAAAATGCATTTCAGGTCAATTGGCTGGTCTAAATTGTCCCTAGGTGTGAATGAGTGAGCAAATTGTCTGTCCCTGTGTGCCCTGCGACTGGCTGGCAACCAGTTCAGGGTGTCCCCTGCCCACTGCCCGAAGATGGCTGAGATGGGCTCCAGCACCCCCGCGACCCTACTGAGGATAAGCTGTGCAGATAATGGATTGTTCCCTGTAATGTTACTTTCTTACCCTTCTGTTTTTTTTTTTTTCAATATAATGAAATGTTTTGTCGAACTTTTCTCCATCAGGACGAGTTGATCGAAATGGTGGTCATCCCCCAGCTCAGCGGAATCGCCGAAGACCGAGACCTGGCCGTCCGCAAACAAGCCACGCAACTGCTGGTGGACCTGGCCGAGGGCTGCAATACTCACCATTTCACCAGCCTGTTGGACATCATCGAGCGGGTATCGGCACTGAAAACTGCAAAACGGCTCCATCCGCCACCCGTCTCGAGACTTTACGGCTTCTCTCCAGGTTGCAAGCCGATCTCTAGCAGTTTCGGTTCCTGCCGACGCTTTGGAGCGCGAGCACGTTTTGGAGTCTTCAATGGAGGACGTTAAAACCGCTATATTGGGACTGCTTGAGATTCTTCAGGTCAGTGAAAATAATTGGATTTAGATCTGGGCCCACCAATCTGGTGCCCTTAAGAACAGCTGAGTAGCCTGCAGGCTGGTTTGTTGCTTAACAGTCATAAGTCATTGAGATTTTTTTGGAAATATGATTTTTAACTGGCATGATGCTTTTGTGGTTGACTATTGTCTATTTGAATCTTTTGAACCTTGTGATAACATACTAACAACATAGTTGTAGCACATTGTTATTTTAGAAATGCATATCAAACTGGTAGTCCATCTCAACAAGTTGATGATAGGAATGAGTGGAGAGGTGTTGTAAAAGGATAGTTGGATGTTTGGACGCGTTCTAAGGGATGCGCAAGGCACCTGTATGATGCGGCAGGGGTAAACCAGCGAAAGCTGTCAGGCCCTGCTGTTGAACAGAAGAGTGTGTTGTGTCAGCCTGATCCGAGTGACATGGCCGCTTTTTTGTGTACCGTTTCATCTAGAGGGACGAAAGCATGACCAACTTTGGAACTGTTTGAATCTAGGCTTAAAACACACTTCTATTCTCTAGCATATGAATAATCTATATTTTATGTTGATGAAAGCTGAGTATTTGTTATTGCAGCATCCATTGCAGCCTGGTCTTCCTGGAAGGGGGATGACCTCATGTACAGTCCCTTCTCAAGGTTTTTTCATTTTTCTCATGTTGAGGTTTTTGAGTTTTTCCTTGCCCTCGTGTAGGTTTTAGATCAGGGGATGGTGTCATAATAGTCTGTGGTTTACAATAATCTGTGGTCTGTGCAGCCCTTTGAGACTCTTTGTGATTAAGGGCGTCACAAATATACTTCACCTGACCTGACATAGAGACAAGCCGTACCCTACAGCCGGGTGACTAACATGAGTGGCTCGAGAAGGAAACAAATTGGAAGACGCCTGAATTCCTCATGCATGGCTTGGCTGTGACCCCAAAAAATAAACAAAGGCTTCCGATACGTTATTTCAATGAAGCTTTTTCTACTTTCCTGATCTCATTTATTTTCCCTTTTCAGAGCAAACTTTACAGCCTGCCCGCCAGCCACGCGACCCGAGTTTACGAAATGCTGATCACTCACCTGCAGCTGCACTACAAGAACAAGTACACTTCTACAATTGCTTCGAACATCAGACTGCAGGTAAAGTCCACCGCATCTGCAAGTGAGAGAATCAGTTTTCGAGTCAGCTCACCTGTTTGTCTTTAGGTGTACGATTTCTTCTTGATGATGCGAGCCGACTCGCTCCATCGCCTCTGCGTTCCCAACAAAGATGGCCTCATGCGATTTAGCCCCTATTGCTTCTGCGATTTAGGGTGAGTAACTGGTAGGGGACGCAGACATGGACGCACTCATTTGAAGTTGACGTCCTGGAATGTTTCAGGGAGCCGGAAAAAAGAGTGAACGAGAAAAAGACGCAGGGTCCCACGTCGCCTCCTGCAGGCGGACCTCCTCCTCTCTCCGCTCCGCCTCCAGTCTCCACACCGCTACGATTTGCTTATCTGCCCTACTCGGCTGCTTTCGGTGTTATTTTGCAGTGCCTCAAGATGGTATACTTGATTGTCAACACCCATGCTTTCAATAACTTTGTTTCAAAGCGCTATAAAGCTGGGGTCGTTTACATGGTAGCATTAGCGGCTAACTAGGAGAAACTACTAAAAAGGCCAGTGAAAAATTACATTTGGCAGGCGTCAGGACCCTGAGTCATAAAACTTGGCTGTGGAATTACTGTAAAACTGGAGGAGAAAGCAGGAGCAGCTCACAATAACAATAGCGGCTAGTGGTGAACCATAGCCTGCAGCCAAGTAGATAACACGTGTGGCTAGAGAAGGAAACAACAGGGGAAAAAATGAAAGTTTGCATGACCAATTGTGGAAGGTGAGTGACACGAAAGGACAAAGCAAAACAGCTAAAAGTAACAATAGCAGTTGGCGGCAACCATACCTCGCAGCCAATTGGGTAACATATGTGGCCAGAGAGAGAAACAATTTTTAAAAAAAACAGCAAATGCCAGAATCATGAAACTCGGCGACATATTCTTGCATGCCCAGTTGTGAAAGGCACGCTGACACAGAAGGATAAAGACGGAGCAGCTGATAATAGTGACTAGCGCAAAGCCTGGAGCCAAGTTACTAAAATGTGTGGCTAGAAAAGGAAAATATGTGAAAAAGTGAAATATGCAAGAATTACAAAACTCTACAACATTGTCTTAACAATATATGTGAAATTAGGAACATTTTCTGACATTTATTTTTCTTGTGTTGGTAGAAAATATTCCTTAATATGAATAACTGCTAAAACAAAATCTTACTACGTTATACAAATTTTATTTATTTCAAGGATAAAATTTGCTCATTTTAAAATCATTTAAAAATGTTTTTCTAGTACTAATGAATATGGAAAAAAATCTAGCAAGTATTCCAGGATTTTTGTGTATTTTTTAGAATTTTGGTAGGTTTTAGTTGTAGGGATTTTTCCAGCTTTAACTTTGAAAATAGTTGGGATTGAAACGAATTATTCTTTACTGCAATCAGTAAACTAATTTGCCTCTAGGTGTTGCTTTTGCTCCACCTTGTGCTCTCTGAAGGATTCTAGAAATTCCTACAATGATAGAAAAAAAATTACATTAATTAAATTACGTAATTACTTTGAGTTCTGATATGAATTACTAATCCCAAGAAAATGGAATCAATGAACCAGGCCATTTGAAATGCAACACAATTTATTAACACAGAGATTCAATGATTTAAAAAAAAGGGGGGGGGCACCGGAAATCATGGGAGTTTTTTTACCGCTGAAAATCTGGAAGTTACTAACACAAAAAGAAAGTTCCCGCTATAATGCTAGTCGATTTGGGAAGATTCCCTTGTACAGAAAAAAACGCTCATTCCCAAGAACCAGCAAACATGAAGTTAGATCTGAAGCCGTCACCTTACTTGTTGTTGTGGAGAGATTTGTTCTCGTGCTCCGAATGGTCGCAAACTATGGCCCACGTGCTGAACTCGAGGCCGGAGTGCACGCCTGCATGGGTGCGCCACGTGGCCATCGTGTGAGATGATCAAGCAAGCCAGGCAGGCAGGAAAAAAGAGAGCGAGCTATCGATCAGCTACTCTTTTTAAATGGACCAGTGACGCCCAGATCATGCCTCTTTGGGCGTGGTCTCAGATATCTGGTACTACCAGTATCGGATGACGGCGTTTGAAAATGTTAAACTTATGAAGTGGGAAATTTGCGTAATGCTCTGTACTTGAGAATGTCCCTCCAATCAACATAATTACGTACGGTGAGAACATTATTTTATCAATACATAGCTTTGCATGTTTTAATTACATTCAAAATTTCATGTTATCAGATTTCATTATGGTACCTGATAAATTGGTACGTCTGGGAAATGTCCAAACGGGGACACCGTCGCTCCAACCATTCCAAAGTTCTGAGTTATTTGAAACAAAGAATGTGGAAGTCATTTTTGTGCTTTGCCTATTTGCTTTACGCAATTTCAAAACTAGAATAAAACCTTCCAAGTAAGAAACATTATACCTAGAAAAGGGGTCATCAATGTGATGCCCCCTAAGAGCCCCTAAGGTAGCCTGAGGACCGGTTCCGAAAATATCTCGCCAGTGATGGATCATTTAATCTAGGAAATTTGAACTAAACGTTTTTTAGCTATACTTGTTACTACCTGGTGGTAATAACCTGATTTGTTATTTTAGAAATGCATATCAAACTTACAAAAAAGTAGCTCATAGTTCCAAAAATGTGCTCACCCCCTGCTCAAGAGATCTGCCCCAAAAATAGTGAAAATCCTTGTTTCATTCTCCCAGGAGACGGATTGGAAAGTGGTGAAATTGGTTCTGGAGAAGTTGCCGTGGACACTCCAGTACAAAGTTCTGCTGCTCACCTCGCCTTGCAGTTTGGATCAGCTTTGTTCCACGCTCTGCTGCATGGTAGAGAATTTTCCATCTTCAAGACCTCTTGAACGTGATACCATTTAGGATTTTTCCTTCCGAGCGTAGGTGACGGACCGGCTGATCTCGGAACGATTGAAGAAAACGCCAGAAGGATTTTCGAGGACTGATGTTCAGCTGGCCGTGGTGCCGGTACTTACTGCGATCACGTCCTACCATGCTTACCTGGAGCAATCAAGACAGGTACATCCTATAATGTTTTTTTATCCTTCTTAGCTTTTCTTTAAAGTTAAATGTCGAAGTGTCTTTGGTCAAGAAGAAGCATATGAATAACCTATATTTTATGTTGACAATATCTGTGTATTATTTGCCCTCTTGTAGGTTTTAGATCAGGGGATGGTGTCGTAATAGTCTGTGGATTGCAAAAATCTGTGGTCTGTGCAGCCCTTTGAGAATCTTTGTGAATAAGGGCATCACAAATAATTATGACTTGACTTGACACTCTTCTTTCCATATTCTAGTACTTGAGAATCAAAGCTGTGAAAAAAATGTCCTTCCTCGTCCTTAGAGAGAACTGGTCCAGTGTCTGGAGACGGGCCTGATTTGCCGCTGTGCCAAGCAGTGCGTGGTGGCGCTCACCATGTGCACGGTGGAGATGCCCGATATTATGATAAAGCTTCTTCCCGCTCTCATCGTCAAACTCACCCACATTTCTGCCACCGTTGCAATGGCGACTCCCATGCTGGAGTTCCTTTCCAGTGAGTCTCACCGAAAATCCAGGTTTTTTTCGCCCTCTCAAAGCCGATATGTGATTTCTTTTGTTTCCACAGCACTGGTGCGTCTACCTCACCTTTACGCCAACTTTGTTGCAGAGCAGTATGTCAGTGTGTTTGCCATCTCCTTACCTTACACCAACCCCTCCAAGTAAGCGCCAACAACGTTACAAACGGGGCAAATATAACCCTGATGCGTTGTTTTTTTTCTCAATATCCTTCAGGTTCAACCAGTACATCGTATCTCTGGCCCACCACGTGATTGCCATGTGGTTTATCCGCTGCAGACTTCCCTTCCGGAAAGATTTTGTTCAGTACATCACAAAGGTCTGTGTTCACATCTGTGGAATAACTCTCACCTGAGTCCCATTGGCGATATTGTCGCGGTTGTGTGAAAAAAACATATCCCAGAAATTAGTTCAATTTCTTCATCTAAATTGTCTCTCAATGGTTTACAAAAGAGATTTTGGAAGTGACAGTGTGTGATAAGTCACTATGAGAGGCTGTTGAAGCTCAGATGTATTTATTTTTTAAAATAACTTTTATTTATGTATTTATTTATTTTTTAGTTTTACCAAATAATTGTTTTTTTGTGTTTTTCAGAATCTTGTTTTCTATCTATTTAAATATATTTTTCTTGGAATATTCTTTTTTTTTTAGGTAAAAAAAAGTACTATTGTTATTGTTAATATTTGTTTCAGATTTTAATAAATATATATATTTTTTAAATAGTTTATTTTTTTATTTTTTATTATTTTTTTTATTATTATATTTCTTTCCCATTCATTTGTATCCTAAATTCTATGATATTATTTTTCATTCATCCAGAATATTTTTTTTCAAATATATATATATATATATTTTTTTTTAGAAAAAGTATATATTTTAGAATTTTTTTTGTTGTATTTTCAAAATTTTAGGTTCAGGAATATTTTATTCTGTTTTTCAAAATAGTTTTTGTAATTTATTATTTTTTTTTTTCAATACTTTTTTTCTTTGTTTTTTTTGTTTTTTGTTTTTTGGGGCTTTCAGAAAAAGAAGTGGTCATTTTTTTGTTATTTTTGCTAAATTTGTCGATAAAAACGTAGCGTTGCAATCATCCCAAAAATGTAAAACAAAAAACTTTTTATATCCTGGAAAAAAAAAATTAAGAGATTCATCTTTTATCTTTTCATGACAGCGACTACTCTTTTTATTGCAACATTATCTCCAATCACATCCCATCTTCTTTTGTCATCGCGGGGAGAACATGCAAACTCCACACAGGAGGTTTGAGCTCATGACCTCAGAACTGTGCCGCACACGCGCTAACCACTGCGCTGCCGTGCTGCCACTTATTTTTTATTTTTGTTTCAAATTGAAAATCTTTATTTTTACTAGACATCTCTAGAAATGGTCCGAAATTAGTCTTTTGGACTCAAAACTTTTGGGGCTGTTTGGACACTTGATAGGCGTCCAAACAGCCCCATCTGATCTTATACGTCTTTTGGGAGACGTCTGAAAGACATTTTTAGAACGTTCGAAATGAGACCAGATTATGTTTATAGCACTTTTTAAACAGTCATGAGTGTCGTAAACTATGATCCAGGTTTGAATTTGTCTTCACCCAGGGTTTGCGTTCCAACGCCCTGCTGCCATTCGACGACAGCCACGAGCAGAGTTCTTTCCGTGCCAGAAGCACGAGCCTCAACGAAAGACCCAAAAGGTAAAGGATATGTACGAAATAGGACACAACTCGGCAGCAAAAAAAAGAAGCTCGGGGTCGCCACGGTAACACCGTTTAGCGAGGAGTGTGCTCTGATTGCCATGGTGATCATTGGGATAGTTTCCAGTGATTTGTTTTCTCATTTGTGCAACGTGGATGGACAAGCATTCACATCATATTCTGTATATTTGATACTTTTTTTTTTCCACCTATTTTACAAATAGGTGTTTAGGTACATGTTTTTATTGATATTTTGGAACGCATTGGAACTGATGAATATGAGTACGATGATTTTGTATTGGAAAATATGTTTAGGTACTCAAACAATTTAGCGTGTTCAAACACAAATTCAGAATGCATTCTGATCGAGTGCCGAGTTATCACGGTATAAGAATTAGTCATGTTTTTCTTTGTTTCCTCCAAAGTTTTTCTACAAAGATTAAATTGTGATGCCAAAAGCGCACTACACCCTAAATGCAGATGGTGGCAACAAACCACAACATTCATCCTCCCGTCTTTTTGTCCTAATTGTTACAGATTTTGTTTTCTCGTGCTAAAGCTTCATCTTGGTTGCTCTTCCTCCCTTATTCAATTTTGTTGTGGCTTCTCGATTCGTTCCCCCCCTTTGCTGTCGTTTTGTTCTTCCTTTGAACCGATCTCTATCTTCTTTATGCTTTTTTTTGTGATTTGATTGTCAATGTTTGACCGCTGTTAATTTTCACCTTGTTTTTGTTTTTCCTTTCAAATTTTCATTTGGCGCACCCCTCCTTACCCGGCATCCTGCAATCGGTGCTGGCTGTGTCGTGGTTTTGGGGGCGTGGTCGTGTCATCCTGGATCCGCCCCCTTCCGCACATGTGTCCTTTGTGGTTTGTGCTGATGTTGCTATGGCTCTCATCGGGGCTTCCGACACTTCTATTCTTGACGTGTCCCGCCTACTCTTGACGTGCCCCGCCTAACCTTCACTCGACCCACCTGACCTCGACCTGCCTACCCCGAACGTCGACCCAACCTACCCTTGACCTTGACCGATGTTGATGTACCTAACCTTTACTACCCATAACTTCTCTTGACGTGCCCCGCCTACCCTTGATGTGCCCCCCGTACCTTCGACGTGGACCCACCCTACCCATGACGTTAAACTTGCCCTACCCCTGATGTTGCCCTGCCTACCTTCGACGTTCCCCGCCTACCCTTGACCTTGACCTGCCTACCCCTGATGTTGACCCACCCTACCCTCGACGTTGACCCACCTAACCTTTACTACCCATAACTTCTTTTGACCTACCCTTGATGTGCCCCGCCTACCCTCGACGTGGACCCACCCTACCCATGACGTTAAACCCGCCCTACCCTGGAAACGCCCCGCCTTCCCCTGATGTTGCCCCGCCTACCTTCGACGTGCCCCGCCTACCTTCGACGTGCCCCGCCTACCCTCGACCTTGACCCGCCTACCCTTGCCCTTCCTGCCCCCAACGTTGACCTGACTTACCCTCGACGTGCCCCGCCTATCCTTGTCGTGCCCCGCCTACCCTTGACCCGCCTACCTTTGACCTTGACCTGCCTACCCCCAACGTTGACTCAACCTACCCTCGACGTGCCCCGCCTACCCTCGACCTTGACCCGCCTACCCTCAACGTTGACCCACCCTACCCTCGACTTTGACCCACCCTACCCTGGACATGCCCTCGACGTGCCCCGCCTACCCTCGATGTGCCCCGACTAAACTCGACGTTTCCTGACGACCCTCGACAATGTACCGACTACCCTCGACGTGCCCCGCCTACCCTTTCCTATTCGTAAATCTCCCCCCCCCACCGCCCAGTCTGCGGGCGGCAAAAGTGGCCAAGGCGGCATCAGCGGTAGCCAATAGCGCCAACTCTCCAGCTAAAGAGCTGCGGGACCTGTCAGCCATGGACGCTTTCCGATCCCGCAGCATCAGTGTCTCGGATCACGCGGTCCGCAGGTCAGAAAATCTAAAAAATCAAATAAAACGCCCGGCTAAGCGTTTACTCGTCTCCTCGGTGGGACGGGCGATTGGGGTGTTTGGTCGTCGTCATGCCAACGGGCACTTTTCGCCCTCCACGCCTTGAGCATGCAAGGATTTGTTTGTGGTGTGCTGCGATTGTCCACGTTTTTGCTGTTACGGATTTTCTTTTGCATGCTGAAAGCATCTTCATCTGTGCCTATGTTGTTTTTTTCAGTGAAAATATTGCTTATAGGGATGCACTGAAAGGAAAATTTGGGTCAAAATCGCAAACTGCAAAGCTAAGTTGAAAACCGAAAATCAAACACTGGAAAAAAAATCACGCTCAATGAAAAGTAACAAACTTCTCAGTGATTTGATAAAAATATATAAGGATAGCATGCAAACAATGGCATTAGAAGTAAGATCGGGGCCTAAGAGATCCAGCCCAACACATCCCCAGCCCGACAAATTAATTTGGTTTGAGAAACCGAGTCTAAAGCAAACCTGAATCTTCATAATTTATTTGTTAGGGCCTGGCATTTATCTTGCTGACCTTTTTTTAGAAGATTATCTAACAGTCTCATCTTAGTGTATTCATCTGAGCATGCCAACTGTACAAGAGGGGGGGTGGAATCCATAGCGTGGATCCTCCACAAAGAAAAACAAATAAATAACAGTGACAGGTGGATAATTAAAAAAAAGTCAGCCAGAGAGAAGCTTGGCCCTGTTCACCCCCGAACGTAATGATTGACATTTTACACCCAACCCTAAGATCTTACCTCTGAATAACATAAATAAGAGGGAGTTGTAGGTAACTGTCCAAAATCATACAGATAAAAAAACAATGTCATTCCACTAGAACCTACAAATTATTTATAGTTTTCCATATGTGAAGAGAGATGGCATGCAAACAATACCAGAAGGGGGAAGAATATGTAACTGAATGCTCCGGAAATCTCACAGATGAAACAAAAAATGTCTACTTGAACTATAATTTACCAAACATTCATAGGTTTCTGTATTTAAGATCAGGCGATGGTGTAATTGTAATCCTGTGCAGTCCTTTGAGACATTTTTGTGATTAAGGGCTATACTAATAAGTGTGACTTGACTTGACTATTTTTACATAGCATGCAATGACAGAAGGGGGAGGAATAAGTAAACGAACCGTACAAAATCATCCATATGAAAAAACTGTTTTCTTGAATTAGAAGAACTTAAATCTTTATAGGTTTACATATTTGAATGAGAACAGCATTCAAACAATGACAGAAATAGAAGGAATAAGTAATTCAACTGTCCAAAATCACCCTAATGAAAAAATAGTGACTGCTTGAACTTAAAAGCAACCATACATTTGTAGTTTTACATTATTTAGTGAGGATAGCATAAAAACAATGCGAGAAGGGGGAGGAAAAACTAATATCACATTTAAAGAGGTCTGGTCTTTCAGGTCTTTCAGAAGCTTGTTTTATTTTTGATTTCTTCCGATACAAAAATGCACTTCCGGTCATTTTCTCCAGAATTCGGTGCTGAAAAATTTGGTGCATCCCTAGTGCAGATGTTTGTTTTTTTCCATTTAAAATGTCTCTTATTTTGATAGTGATTGGGTTTCGATTGGCTCATTAACAAATCAAAGCATGCATTTCAAAAAGCCAAGTGATCTTTAACTTTTTACCGATGGGTTGATCACTTGAAGCTGGCAGCACTGAATCCGCCTTTTGGCATCACTCACCTCACAATGTTTGCTGCTCGGACCATGGCAATCTCCTCCAGTGGGATTTTGGACTAGCGGGGCTAATCGTGAAGCTTTTGGCCTTCCTATTCTTCACGTCTTTTTTGCTGAGCTTTGGGTTGCTGACCAGCTTTTGTGTGTCTCGCATTGCAGTTGTCGGATACACGCTTTGGAGTGTCATTCCACTCCCGCTCAACAGGTGGCAGTAGTGTCTTCGTAGTCCAGCTTTTTAAATTTCTTATAATTGTAAATATTTAGCATTCCACCCGCAATCATCACTCTCAGATGAGAAACACTTAAAAAAAATTATATCCCCCCCAAAAAAATTTTAGACAAGAAAGCAATCATTAATAGATTTTATATTTACATATTTAATAAATGATCACTCTCTAAATACCACTATAAGTGATTATTTAAGTATTATACTTTTAATAATAATACGATATAAATACACAACAAGACAAGCAAAACAGGCATTTTGGTTCCATACAAAGAATACGTTTAATAAGGGCCATTATGTAAACAAAAAATTTGATTTGGAAAATGTATAATTACATTTTCTGTAAAATAAGCCAATTTTATGGGGATTTTTAAACAATTTCAGCCCCTCTTTCCAGTAAGTAATATTTGGTGTAAATATTTTTGAATACCAACTAGTTTTGACAGAACTAAACATGAAAGCGAGACGACTCAAAAAAACATTCAAACACATCTACAGAACAACTACCAAAGTGCCATGACAACGAGACTATGAAATATAATGCTGGAACACTGACTGGTTCTAACTGAACAAAACATGAAAGGAGAGACACAGAAGATACAGTATACTGACCTAGATATGACAACTGTAACTAGTTCGAACAGAACAAAACATAAAATAGGACAACATAATGGATATATTAACTCATTGATATACAGAGAAAGCCAAAATGATATTGAATGAATGATAAATGAAAACTTTTATTTCAAACATTAAAATAAAAACAGCACAAAAACAATGAGTCAACAACAAAATATTACTATGAAACACTGTTCGAACACTAACCAGCTCGAACTAAACAAAATATGAAAAGTAGGACAATGCCGGATATGTTGGAACACTAACGTGAAAGGCCGGCAACACGGGACACGTGGACCGAACCATGACGAGATTGCCAAAATGATGAGACCATGAAACATACCTATTTCTAACTGAACAAAACATGAAAGGATGATAATGTAGGATAAGTACTCACACGAGAATAAAACAATAAGGTGAGTGCCTAGACAACGAGACCAGGACACATAATGTTGTCACTGTAACTGAACAAAACATGGAAGGAAGATGGTCTCCACTTATGTAGTTACAATTAGCAGCTTTTTACCTTTTCCTACATGTTGTGTTCTTGTTGGTGGCTGCCCATGCATGCTCGTGCTTCGTACCTACAGTGCACGTATTCCTCGGACGTTTCCACAAAGTCACCCGTTTCTTCTGTTGATTGTTTTTTTTTTTCTATTTTCGTCTTTTTTTTGTTTGTTTTTGTTGTTTTCGGCCTGTGGCAGGATGCAAACGTCCACCACCACGTGCAGCCTGGGCTCGGCCGACGAAAACGCCGTGACGCAGGCGGACGAGGGGCTAAAGACGGTCCACCTGGAACTCACCGAAACCTGTCTGGATATGATGGCCAGATACGTCTTTTCCAACTTCTCGGCGCTACCTAAAAGGTAAAGGAAGATAATTATGCGTGGGAGGCATGTAGCGATTGCAGAATTCATTAGGAGTTGTTCACTGCTGGAAGTGTGAATTTCCCTATGGGTATGAATAGAGTATCTATCTATCTATCTCTTTATCTCTATCTCTCTCTATGTCTCTCTATGTCTCTCTATCTCTACCTCTCTCTATCTCTACCTCTCTCTATCTCTACCTCTCTCTATCTCTACCTTTCTCTTTCTCGCTCTCTACCTCTCTATCTCTCTCTACCTCTCTATCTCTCTCTCTACCTCTCTATCTCTCTCTCTACTTCTCTCTATCTCTCTCTCTCTCTCTCTCTCTCTCTCTCTATTTCTCTCTATCTCTATCCCTGTATCTCTATCTATCTTTATCTCTCTATCTCTATCTACCTATCTCTCTATCTATCTATCTCTCTATCTCTATATATCTCTCTATATCTATCTATATCTCTCTTATACATCATCAAAATAAGTCCTTGTAAAAAGTCATATCAAATATGACTTTGAGTTCATCTTTCCAGTTTCAAAACCATTTTGACTACTTTACAATGAAAACCAACATACTTTACAGCAGTATTCCTGAATTGGTAGGTCAGGACCACAGGGCGGTGGAGTAGCCGCATGTTAGAAAAAGCTCTCACTGAGGCCAGACTAGTATATATTAAAATCGAGAAATAGAGAGAGAATGAGCAAAAAGGAGAGTGAAAAAAGAGAGAGGAAATGGACTAAAATGAGAAAGAGAGAAAAATAGAAAGAAAAAAGATAAAGAAATAGATAAAAAGGAGACAGAATAAGAGAGGATAAATGGAGAAAAAAAAGTCAAAGACAAAGAGAAAAAAACAGAACGAGAGATTAAAAAAAGAGACAAAAAAGAAAAAAATATGGAGAAAAAAGGACAGAAAAATGTAAGAGTAAAATAAAACAAAAAGATAGAAGAAATAAGAACAAGAGGTGAAAAATAGGTAGAAAGAAGAAAACCGAGCAAGAGAATAAAGAGAGAAAGAAAGAGAGAGAGAGAGAAAGAAAGAGAAAGAAAGAGAAAGAGCCATAAATAAAACTGCAATGTTTAAAATGTAGCAGAAAAAGTGGCGGCCTGTCGTCCGGAATTTACAATATTAATCAATTGTTCGATCAAGTCAAACTCTAGTCTCTCCAACACTAAGTTTTGGAGACATGTTCACAAATGGTTTTGTCTTTTTGGTTTTTCTCTCATTTGACTTTGGTTTCAGATCCCCGATCGCCGAGTTCCTGTTGGCGGGGGGCCGCAGCATGACTTGGCTGGTGGGCAACAAGCTGGTGACCATCACCACGAGCGGAGGACTTCGAACGCAAGCGCTGCTTGGCCTGGACGTGGCTGATCGACTAGGAGGGGGCACCGAAATGACCAGGTGAATGAATGAATGAGCTTTATTGTCATCATATAATTATACGCAGTGTTCAGATAGGTGCTTTTTCCTTGCCCTCATGTAGGTTTTAGATCAGGGGATGGCAATAATCTGTGGTTTGCAATAGTCTTTGATCTGTGCAGCCCTGTGAGACTCTTTGTGATTAAGAGCTATACGTAGAAACATGACTTGACTGAGGTTTTTGAGGTTTTCCTTGCCCTCATGTAGGTTTTAGATCAGGGGATGGTGTCATAATAGTCTGTGGTTTGCAATAGTCTTTGATCTGTGCAGCCCTTTGAACCTCTTTGTGATTACGAACTATACATAGAAACACTACTTGACTGAGGTTTTTGAGGTTATCCTTGCCCTCATGTAGGTTTTAGATCAGGGGATGGTGTCATAATAGTCTGTGGTTTGCAATAGTCTTTGATCTGTGCAGCCCTTTGAGCTCTTTGTGATTAAGAGCTATACATAGAAACATGACTGAGGTTTTTGAGGTTTTCCTTGCGTTCATGTAGGTTTTAGATCAGGGGATGGTGTCATAATAGTCTGTGGTTTGCAAAAATCTGTGGTCTGTGCAGCCCTTTGAGACTCTTTGTGATTAAGGGCTATAAAAATAAACAAGACTTGACTTTATATTGCTTGAATTTTTATGTTGTGGTTCCAAGTTTTGACAAGTGCTTGTGAATGCTTGAAAAAACTGTACAAACCTGATCTACAATCATATAACTGAATTAGGCAGCTTTTCCTTTCGTTGCAAGAATTGATGCAGAAAGCAGAAAGCTAGTTACCAGGGTTGGGTAGGGTTACTTTAACTTGTTTACTTTCAATTACTTTTGGATTACTCCAATACTAAATATGCTAATAAAAGACAAAAGAAACTAAATATGAATAAAATGACTCCATTTTGTGCAGGCTTGGGGAGTAACGGAATACATGGAACGGCAAAAATGATGTTGGCAAGCTGTTTGGATTTATTTTCATTTTGTTTCTGTCGCATTTTATGTTAGTTTTGCCGGATATCTGAGAGATCAAAGCCAGGAGAGAAAGCTTACCACGTGTTGTGAGTCATCATTTTATTCCTATTTAGTTTCTTTTGTCTTTTATTAGCATATTTGGTATTGGAGTAATTCAAAAGTATTTGAAAGTAATCAAGTTAAATTAACCCTACCCAACCCTGCTAGTTACACACGGTACACTAGCATCAATAATCCTTCTCTGTGATGATTAAGATAAAACAGTCACAAATGTGGCGGTTTTCCTCGAGTTGTAGCTCCAGGTCATCCATTTCTTGTTTAACGGATCTGGCGTTGATGAGCTACAGGTTCGGTGCCTTATTAGAGTTATTATGTAGCCACAGATGCAGGCCCAACCTGGTGGTGGTGGTGCTCTGTGTCTGACGTTTTGACGTCTTTATTTTGGATCTCAGGTCGGACCCTTCGCTCCACACTCGACTGACCAAAGAAGCCCCTGCTAAGCTAGAGTCCCAATCCAGCCAGCAACAAAGCAGAGCCACGCGCATTCGGGTCCGCTCCATGTCAGGTAATATTCCACCAGATGAAAATTTTTCTTTTCAATCAGTCAAACAATATTAATCTATAAAGTCCTGTAAACATCCTTTTTATGTGTTGCTTTCCATGTCTTATTTTGGCGAGATGAAAATTTTGCAACTAGACCAAAATGTGATTGAAAAAAAACCAAAAACATTTGCTTAAAATGGCCTCTAATTCATGTGTTTTTTTTTTGTTCTGTTTTATCGATTGTGGGTTTTTTGGTCAACATCGTCTAAAATTTGTTTTTAAAAGGCATTTAAAAAAAAGTCTTATTTAATTTGCCTTAAGCTGTAGGAATTCTGTAACAGTTTAATGTTTTATTTTTTATGTTTTGTCGTAATATTTACATCTCACAAGTCTTAACAAAAAAAAATTTGGGGGGACATCTATATATGAAATTTATTTTCCTTTCGTTCATTTTCCTTGTGTATTTTCTTTTTTATTGCAATGACTTTTTGGATTAAAATGAGCTTGACCACCCCCTAGTGGTGGAAGGCAAATCCACACAAAACTGACACATCTTTATTTAAACCATGTACAGTGGAACCTCGGTTCTCGACCATAATCCGTTCCAGAACCCTGTTCGAAAACCGATTTGTTCGATCACGGAAATCATTTTTCCCATTAAAAATAATGTAAATCGTTTTAATCCGTTCCAATGTTTACCATGAATGTTTAACGTAAACATAAAGCTAACCCAGGCTAATCGTACGTTCGCGTTATCGTAATCATCTGTACGAAAGATTACGCTATCACGGACGTGTCAAAATAAAAAAATCAGGTCGTTTACAAGTCATTTAGCACCCGGGTCTCCACAACAAGTGGTGAGCAGTTCATTGGAAAGGGGGCTCCGTTCCAACACCCTGAAAGTTGGGCTTCGTTCCAACACCCACATAATGCTAACCCAGGCTAATCGTACGTTTGCGTTATCGTAATCTTATGAATAGGATTTTTTACCTCTGTGGTGGTCAGCAGAAGGCGCTCGCACACCTCCTTCATATTTGGCTATTATTTCTTTCTTAAATGCAATAGTTGTACGCACTACTTTTCTTTTTTTACCTGTAGCAACTTTGCCGCTTGCACTGACTTTCTTCGGAGGTATAATAAGGGGCTAAAACACCCGGACGGCGCTCAGCACCGCACCCTAGCGTACGCACTCACGCATTACCTGCGTTCGAACTCCGATTTTTTTGACCGAACAGCGAAGCAAGAATTTCTCGAAATTTTTGGTTGGACTCCGATTTTTCCGAACTGAGAGGCGTTCGAAAACCTAGGTTCCACTGTAGTTTAAAACATGGAAATAATATTGTTCCTATGTTACCATGTTTAATTATAAGGAGATCAGAAATATACAGGCTAAGATTTGAAGTTTTCCTGGGGAAAGAGCGTAATTTTGTTTTGGGTGCCCGCACCACCAGGTGGCCACGCCCTCCGTGCCGGCCCCGCCCAAAGCCTCAGCCCCCTGGTGTCCCCCTCGGAGGGAGAGTTGGCGGCTCAGCTGTCCCCGTCGGGGGCCCCGACTCTGGACGGACTCAGCCCTTCCTCGTCCACCTCGGCCACTACCGCTTCGGGCCCCCCGCTCAAGGAAAATCGTGGTCTGGCCGATTTTGTCCCCATGTTGACGCAAGGCTGGGCCGAGATCTTCGTCCGGAGACCGTCCGGTATGTGAGATCGCCGAGATGAAAAGTTGCATCTGCAAATTTGAGATGTCCTTAAAAAGATTAAAATTTAAAAAAATCCCAATTAAGTATGTGTTAAAAATGCCCAACTGAGTTCAAAGAGCCCTTGTAAAAAAAAAAATCTACAGCATCTATCCCCTCATATCATTGGTGTTCTGGCCACAAAGTGCATTACGCTGGAGGAAAGGAGGCGGGGAAATAAGGGATTTGCGTGATATTACTCGCGTGGTATCAGTTTTCTTATATTCCAAGATGAAAATGGTGAAAAAAAGAAAAGGACTGTTTCCAACACAGTCTAAATGCCAACCCAATCCTCCAAAAATACAAAAAAGAAAGAGTTCATCCCAGCGCTTCTAAGACTTTCATGTACTTGCACATGTAACAGAAGGAGCTGCAATAATGGCTTCAACCAGAAGAGGGTATCAGCAAGTAGAACATTTTTAAGTTAGGACACCACCTTAAAGTAAGGAACCCATCTTTGTTTTTGTACAAGCTGCACCAGATTTTAAGCCACAAGTTTAAAAACAGTGTCGGAAATAACGTCCCGGACCCCCGGGGCGTGCATCTTTTACGTCGGGCGTAAAACTTACAAAACGTCTCCGCCCAGGTGGCCGACAACTTTTTCAAGAAAAAAAAACCCAAAGATTTATTTTCAAATCAAACGTTTGCTTTCTTCCGATTTCGAAATCTTCGTTCGGTTTGAAAATTTCGGAATTTCGGTTTGTTTGTCAATTTGCATACTCTGCAGCCAATCAGAAGCCTGCATCGAATAACTTCATGCTTCCGGATTCTCCCGAGCGTTATAGGGTCGTGCGTTTGCATATCATTTTCCAAAGTAGACGCAAAGAGAACACAAGAAAAATGGAGAAGTGGTTAGGAATCAAGCCAAAACCTCAGCCCCGGAAGAAAGATTCAAAAGAAGCTGATGAAATTGATGACGCTACAAAACGTACACTTACATTAAAAGCATTGTGGAAAGAGGAGTTCACTTGGCTTGTAGCAGACGACGCAACGCAAACATTGCATGAATAAGGATGAGTAAATACAGGTACATACTGATGGCGGATGGAAAACAGCGATGTCATATACATGCAATGAATGTTATAAGTAGATTTATAATAAACTTAATTTTAAAGTGTTGTTCTGTTATATATTCTAATTATCAATCCTGAATACTTTGCGAAAATGGTTTATTTTTTTGCGATTAGTCCTTTTTATGGCTGGGCGGGCAACTTTTCAGAGTTGTCTGCCCTGGTGTCCGGTAACTTTTTGTCATATGTTTCAAAAGCCATAAAAATGAACTCATTCGCATCCATTTCTTAGGTTTTAAAAAAAAAATCGGTGGGGGAATGTCTAGTACAGAAAGATAGCATGCTAGGATAACTAAGAACAGCAAATGGCATCGTGTACTGTATTTTTGACTTTGTATCCTGAAACGCCTTTATAACTAGAGGCAATATTTTCCCGTTCAGTATTTTGTAACCTGAAACATTTGCATATTAGTAAGTAGCGGTACCACTGTGTATGTTAAACTGTCAATTTGATTAATATCGACTGCTGCGCTAGTAGAGATTGACAGCTTTGGACACCGTTGCAAACGAGTGTCTTTCTATAGCCTGTTAGGGGAAAAAACTACATTACAAATGTAGCGTTTACCAAATTGTTCAAATTAGTTATCTGACTCCATTAACCAAACACAAACTTCATTCTCCTAACAATGCATGCTCGTTTCTTAATGGGAAAATGAACAAAGATAGCCGTCATTTTCACACGGGGGCAGATTTATTTTCTTAAAGTATTTAGCTAAGTGAATTCCATCAAATTTAGCCGAATTATTGTCGAATTAGTCTTCGTCGAGCCTCCCTCTCACGATCTCTCTTCTCTTGTCTCTCATTCCGTCTTCCGTCTTTTCACACGTCGGGGCGTCGGCCACCCCCCATGGGCGGGCCAGGAACTCCCCACGTGGCCCCCACCTTGTCTGACCGGTGCGTCACGAAGGCCCCCCCATGGGGCGGGTCAGGTGCCAGCTTCACCACCTCCTCGCCGAAAGGCGCCGCCACGTCTAAAGGAAACTCATATCAGCTCAAAACCATGCCAAGCGTTTATCAAAACAAGGCCTAATTCCCTCGTCAGCGCCCCGCTATCAAAATTCCCCAGCCAAAACACTCCACACTTGGAACAGTGCGACCTGTCCTCGAACTTCAGCCTCCTCTGTGAAAAATCTTCATTGCATTCAATAACTGTAATTTGTAAAATCCCTTATAGTCAATTAAATAAAATAAAACATCCTTCAGGCCCAATGTGTTCCTTTTCTGTCATGGAAATTCCCCCTCTGATTTAGCCAACACCGGGCCCTGACAAGCACCACAGTTAGGGAGATCCGCAGGAAGGGCCTGGCACACGAGTCTAAAGTCACCCTCGTTTAAAATGTAGAAAAAAAAGGAGCGGCCTGTAATCCAGAATATTCTGTAGTAGGAAATCGTCCGATCGATGTCTTTCTCCCCTTTGGGTAGGTAACACCAGCTGGTTGATGTGTCTGGAGAACCCCCCAAGCCCCTTCTCCTCGGAGCTGGGTAACATGCCCCTGCAGGAGCTCTCCACCGTCCTGATGGCCATGGAAGGCGTGAAGGAGCGGGCCCCCCAGACGGCAAGTGCCCCCGCCAGCACGGCGACCCCGGCCCCTAATGAAGTGCACGGCAACGCCGGGGCGAAACCCCACCTCATCCAGCGCTCCAACACGGGTGAGGTGACCCCAATACAGCGGGATCTAATTTGTTTTCAGGGGAAGTGGATATAGCATATTTTCCAGACTACTTTATTACTATGGTAACCAGTGGATTTTTATTAAATTTAGTTTTAGTTTATTGATACATACCCATTTTACTTTTTCAGCTCGAGACCATGCAGCTTATACAAGAATAAAACTAACCTATACTATATTTTCTGTACAGTTTTAAAATATATATATTTTTTAATTTAAACTGCCTTAGTTTTTAAATTTTTTTTCTCTTTAGATTTTTTGGTTCGCTCTATTTTGGATGTATTTTATATGCTTTATTATTGCTACTTTTGTCCTCATTTAATTTAATTTTTTGTTTGTATTCTCTTTATTTTTTAGTTTTATATATATATATATATATATATATATATATATATATATATATTTGGTTTGGTTATCCCTTAACCACTAGGGTTATAGGGGCACCATTGCCTGTGGTGTGTTTTGGGCAATTAAGTTTTGGATCACGCAAACTACGACTGATTTTGTCATTTTAAAAAAAATCTTACTTTTTGAAAAATTCATTTTTATATATAATTCATTTAATATTATTTCATTTTTCAGTTGTAGACCACAAAGTAGATAAAATTATGTGGCCAATTTATACAATGTATTTTCCCAACTATAAATTATTATTGTAACTTATTCAACACATTTTCAAAAAGTATGTTTTTTTAGCTTTACCATTCTTTAAAAAACAACAGTTGAACATATTGAAGTTTCTTGAAAATACTAATTTTTAAGAAAACTTCGGAGGAAAACGACTTTCTGTGAAAGGATGCATTTCGAGCAGAACATTCACTTCGGTGCTTTAATTTTTTTGATACTTCGAGATAATTTCTTCCTCATGCCATGAGGCTCTTTAACTCCACCCGGGGAAGTAAAAGCCCACATTAAACCCCACCCCCACATTTGCATATTAACCTATTTTTATCAAGTGTGTATTTTTCGTAGCACTATTTAAATACTCTAGGGTATTTTTGTATTCTATATCTTTATTATTACTACGGGAATGAATAAATTATCTATCTCTCTCTCTCTCCCTCTCTCAACATCTCTCTCTCGAAATTTCTCTCTCTCTCTCGACATTTCTCTCTCTCTCTCTTGACATCCCTCTCTCTCCTGACATCTCTCTCTCTCTCTCCCGACATCTCTCTCTCGACATCTCTCTCTCTCGACATCTCTCTCTCTCCTGACATCTGTCTCTCTCTCTCCCGACATCTCTCTCTCTCGACATCTCTCTCTCTCTCTCTCTCTCTCTCTCTCTCACTCTCTCGACATCTCTCGACATCTATCCCTCGACACCTATCTCTGTCCGTCTCTCTTGCTCTCGACATCTCTCTCTCTCTCGACATCTCTCTCTCTCTCAACATCTCTCTCTCTTGACATCTCTCTCGACATCTATCTCTCTCTCTCTCTCTCTCTCTCTCTCTCGACATCTATATCTCGACACCTATCTCTCTCTCTCTCTCTCTCTCTCTCTCTCAACATCTATCTATCTAGACAATAATTTCCATCAACACCGAAGCTCTTTGCTTGCAAAATAACATGCTATCACAAGAACACTGAACTTACAACAACTTTTCAACGCCCTATTTTTTCCGTGAAAGGATCCCACGATTTCGGTCACTCGGGGCCCCACACACTCTCAATTGACACAAGGATGTGTGGGCTCCTCAGTATGCGGACAAAGATCTGATAAAAGCCATTCCTGCCATCTTGTGGTGATTTATCATAATGGAATTATTCCCAGAGGCTTGATACTTACTGTTCAGCAGCGCCAAAGCCTCTAGAATATTATTTTTTAATTATTGGCATGTTTCTGAAAACTTATGTATGTTATGGCACTGATTGAGCTAATTAGAAGATTTATATTCTTTCAAATGATTTTAATATAACTTTTTTATTATGTTTTTGGACCACGCTCCTTGATACAATTATATGGCCAACTTATGGATCAAGTAAGGCATTATAAAGTCCAAATATCCCCCGAAAACCACAGCCTCATGAACAAAAGGGAATTAATATTTACACTTTCATACAATCATATTAGACACATTCTAATACGCTTGTCACAAATAGAACAGCACTGTCAAGTCGACCACCAGATGGAGCTCTAACTACAGAAAACAGGGCAGCTATATTGCTGTGTTAATGCCACGTTACAGGTTCGGAAATCCACATTGAGGTTTGTTATTTCAACCTTTCACTTTTTCAGTGTTTGCCTTATTCTATTGTTTATATTGACTTATTGTGAACGCCGGCTCTTTGCCATGTTTGACGGATGTGGCGTCCCGCCTGCCTGCAGTGAGCGGCTCTCTATGGTTTCTGGCTCAGGGCCCGCCGGCCCCTAGCAGGTTGTACAGGAGCATTTCCTGGGCAGGTACCGTCCCCCACCTACCGTCCCCCCCTGTGTGGAGTCAATCCAATTTCTTTCTGCCATGGATCAACGCCGCCGTGTCTTGTCTCTGTTGATCAACGCTTGTAGTTTTAGAACGTCTCCGAGAATCTCGGTCGGCATGTTGTGTGGATGTGCGGAGACGTCCGACCGCTTTACTGACAGCTTTGATGATTATTTTGGGGACTCGGGATGGGCGATACCACAACACTTTGAAGTCACCTCATGTGAGCTCAAAAATGGTTTTGTTTGGACTTATTTTTGTTTTTTTTCCACATTTTGTTTTTATTTTATTATAAATTGGTGTTTTTTTAGTCGAGTAAAGTCAGGTCATATTTGTGACGCCCTTAATCACAAAGAGTCTCAAAGGGCTGCACAGATCAAAGACTATTGCAAACTACAGACTATTATGACACCATCCCCTGATCTAAAACCTACATGAGGGCAAATAATACACAGATATTGTCAACATAAAATCTAGGTTATTCATATGCTTTAGAATAGAAGTGTGTTTTAAGCTTGGATTTAAACATTTTAGATGTTTTTTTACTCGTTTAAGTTTTTGGGTTCATATTTTAGCTTGAAATTTGTAACTCTTTTTGCGTCCATTTTGGGGAATTTTTTTTTTTTTAAATGTTTTATTTTTTATTTTTTTCTAAATATTTTTTTTATTTTCTCAATATTGTTGCCTTACATTTCTAACTTAAAGTGAAAAAAGTTTTTACAAATATGTTTCATATTTATAAATATTATTTTGGCTATATCTTTATATTTAAGATATATTTATTTATTTTATTTATGTATTCATCCCAATTCTAACTTAGAGTCTAAAACATTTTTTGGGCGTATCTTTATTTTGTATTACTTTGTTTAAAAAAAAAGTTTTCAATTAATAAATTAATTTACATATTCTTTCAGATTCTCAATATTTTAATTAATTATTTAAAGATAAAGTGAAAAAAAAAATTTTGCTTGAATTTTTGGGGGTTACATTTATTTATTGATATACTATAACGCCTGAAATTTCAAATTTTGTGTCAAAAAATACCCTTTTCGCTTCCATTTTTGGGAGGATGAGTATTTTTTTTATTTTTAATAATTTGTCTGAATTTTATTATTATTATTTTCCACTTCAAATGTCTTAAGTTCCCATTGCTCATTTTTGGTTCTCTTTTTTGAATTAAAAAAAAAATCTCTCTTTTTTTTTTATATATATATATTTTTAATGTAGTTTTTTTTAATCCAATACAAAAAAAAAATCAATTTTTTTTTAACTTACAAACTACTTTAGATGGTCTCCCCAGGTGAATTCAATTCCGATTCTTCATATATTTTTGCTTATGATGGAATTATCGAATTGCATCACTTTGGTGGCTAGCTCCTCTTTAGCCGCTAGCATCCCTTTAATAGTTAATGTGAATTTTTTTTTTTTTTTTCTCGTTTCACTGATCTTAACTACTAATGTCAACATTGTGGACATAACTGGTAGCCGCTTTGCTAGTGTGGTTAACATGTTAAACCATGAAAACTTGAACTTGTATAGAAAGTAGATACATTTCCTTTTATGTCAGTATTTTTATTTTATTTAAAATGGCCATAATTTTTTTTTCTTAAAGAATTGCAATACAAATCCTGATATCATTTTTTTGCGCTATCGCCCACCCCGAGTCGAGACTAACCGAGATTGTCTGTGAAGGCATAGCTGAAATTTCTTTTATTGCCCCCCAACTGACATTATGGCCGTTTTCCGCCGTAGATTCCGCAGTGGTGCCGGAGGAAGTCACCGGTTCGACGGGCGCCCACACGCCTTCCGATTGGCTGGAGAGTGAGGAGTTCGAACCCGCGCCGTCGGATCCCATCTTCATTTCTGCTGAGAAATTCTCCAAAGCCCCGCCCCCTGGGACACTCAGTCGGGTCAGTATGGGAGGAAAGTGACATTGCCGGGGCATGAAACCTATAACAATTGACTAATGTGTCTCAAAACCCACTGTACCCCAGATAAAAACATTTCAACAACAAAATAGTATTTACAGTAGGTCACAAAAGTGAGTACACCCATCACATTTCTGCAGATATTTCATCATCATGTTTAATAGAACATCACTGAAGGACACAATGAAAGGTAGTCTGTCAACAAAGGCCATGCCTGGAAAGATATTCTCTTGTCTGATGAGACAAAGATGAATTCATTTGGCTCAGATGGTGTGAAGGATGTGTGGCGGCTACCAGGTGGGGAGTACAAACATGTTTGTCGAGCATCGTGTTGGGAATATCATGGTTTGAAGGCCAAATCAATGCAACTGGAATTGGAGAGTTGCAATTCATTAAGGGAAATACAAACACAAGCATGTACTGTAGAATATCAGAGCAAAAAATGATACCCTCAGTCCAGAAACTGGGTCGCAGGGCAATTTTCCAGACTGACTATGACCCCAAATACACTTCTTAGATGACCAAGGCTTTTCTAAAGGGGCTAAGGGGAAAGGGGATGGACTGGCCAAGCATGTCTCCGGATCTAAAACAGATAGAAGATCTTTGGGGCATCCTTAAACTGAAGGTGGAGAAGCACAAGATCTTGACTATCCCCCAGTTCAGTTTTATTATAATAGAGGAGTGAAAGAGCATTCCAGTAGCAATTTGTGAGGCTCTGGTGAAATCCATGGCCTGGAGGATTCAAATGGTTCTTCAAAATCATGGTGCCCACACAAAATATTGAATTTCAGGAACTTTCATTTTAGGGTTTACTCACTTTTGTTAAATGAAATGAAATGATCTGCATTTATATAGCGCTTTTCAAGTCAATGACTTCCCAAAGCGCTTTACAATGTGCTCCACATTTCCCAATAGCGGCCTTGCAGCCATGTAAGGCGCTAACCTGCTTATTGGGGGTATTAGGGGTTCAGTGTCTTACCCAAGGACACTTCGACATGTAACACGGACGAGCCGGGATTCGAACTGGGATCCCTTGATCCCAAGACGAGCGCTCTACCTCCTGAGCTACTGCCGCCCCTTGTTAACATGGTTTAGCTACTATTGGCTATATTTTGGGTTTTTGAGGGCGGAAATAAATTGACACTGCTATATAAGCTTTACACAAACTACCTTTTATTGTTTCAAAGCGATGTTTTTTTCAGGTTGTTCAATTAAACGTTATGATGAAATCTCTCTAAAAAGTGAGAGGTGTACTGACTTTTGTGAAATACCGTATCACTAAAAAAATATATAAAAACCCAGCAAACGTTTGGAAGCCAAAAGAGTGAGCTGAGACGAAACAGCCACCATCTGTGTCATTTTTATGCACGTGTTTTAATTTATTTTACTAAGGCTTTAGCTACTGATGGCTTTATTTAGAATTTTCCGAAAGGGAAAATACATTTCCTCTGCTATATACTCTTTACACAAGACTACCTTTCAATGTTTAAAAGTGATGTTTCATCAATGTTGTTAAATTAAACTATATGATGAAATCTCTGCAGAAAATGGAAGGAGTGTACTGTAGTATGTACGACTAACTTTATGTTTAATATATGTGTATATGATTAAGTTATATTATGATTATACATGTAGATTACAAATGAAATTTGAATTACCTTTGACTTAAGCTGGTTGTTTGGCAAGTGGGTGCAGGGGGTGGAGTGACAGCAGATCAAAAACAAAGCTGATTTTAGAATTTGCGAGGAATCTCATGCCCCCTGAAGATTACCTGGCTTAAGCCTCCTCCTTATTTTAAATAATAGTTGCCGTTAGTTACGGCCATGCAACTGAGCAACAGAATCGATTTATTTGCCGTATTTTTCGATTATCACAAGCTTAGGGTCCATGTTTTTTATGTTTTTACTTCTTCGCTTTAGCACCACTGCAAGCCTGCATACCCATAGCCAATAAATACTGTGAAAATTTACATTATTTTATTGCTGACACACAAAGTATTCACAAAGCACATGAAATTATTCATTGAACAAAGAGAAATGCATTGTGGGAGGGAATTCAGCAAATAACATACCCTAACCAATAGCAGACCAAAGAGCTGGCAAATACTACGAATCATCTGTAGTTTTCCACGCCAGTCTGTAAACAATTACTAATTACTCATTTTCTATAAAAACTATGCAAACAAATCTAGGAATCCTAATTTTTGTATTGACATTACGATTTTGGGAATTTATGGTAAATTAGTGCCATCTGCTGGACACTTGCAGTAACAGCAGGTATGATGTGCGGTTCCTTTTTTACTGAGAACCTCTTTCTATTGTGAAAATTTTTAAAGTTCTCTTTATACATTCTGAAATGTAATATATATACAGTAGAAAAATATTTACTTTGTTTCCATGGTTATTATGTTTTTGCTTCTCCCTTTAATTTCAAGGTCGATGACGGATAAATACAAAGCGAAATATACGTTATTGTATCGCTGACACATGAAGTCTAAACAAAGCACACGGGATTCCGAACCGAACAGAGAATGATATGCATTGTGGGAAGTAGTTAAGCCAATAGCATATTGGCATTTTTATGAGGCCATAAAGCAAACCAATTGCAGACCAGCATTTTATACAAAGATACCAATGATAGACAGGCATCAAAAAGACGTTACTAAGTTGGAATCTTCAAGTTTTTGGGCATGCAAAATAAGTAGTTGTTGATATCGTACAGAGGGGAAAATGCCGTAAAGAGAGGCCGAAAAATCTTTCTACCTCCCACTTTAAAGTGAAAATGTCTAAAATAAAATAGAATAAAATAGAAAACACCTTTATTGTCATTGTTACAAAATGGGTTGAACATATTGTGACAACGAAATTGGGCAAAATAAAGAAGGGTTACCATATCCTGGGGGTCTACTGTACTTGGTATGGCTGTTGGTCTCATCTAGTTTTTATTCCTTCAGACCTCTTCCACCTCTAGCCAAGATGAAGAAAAGTCCACTTTAGAAGAGGTGAGCGAAGGGGCCATCCCCATCGATCAGCCCACCCCCGGCCTCTCCACCCCCGGCAGCCAAGAGCTCCTTTTCCTGGGAGCCAACCCCTCGCAAAACCACGGCCTCAACAAATCCAGCTCTTCCCCGGAGCTCCAAACTTTATCCGAGGCCTTTTCTAAAGCGGCAGCGGAATCGCAGACGGCACTCGGGGACGCCGGCCAGCCTCGCGGGCCCCCGGAGGCAAAGATCCAGCCCCCTGTCGAGAAGGAGAGCGCCGGGGGGGACCTCAACGGGCCCCTGGTGCAGATTCAAGGAACGGGGACCCCAGCGGCGGATGGCCCCGCTCCTCCGAGGATGAGGTTGGAGTTCCCGCCCAGCGGGGCGCAAGTGGGGGCCGTTTCGCCCGGCGGGGGCCACCGACCGCGGGGCCACACCATCTCCGTGTCGGCCCCGTCCTCCAGGCGGGAGAGGAGAGGCGAGAGGGATTCGTACCACGGGCGAGCCGGACCCGGCATTGCTGATAAGACGTCGGGCCTTTGCCCCAGGTAGAGTAAACAAAAAAGGACAACTTTGAAAGATTTGCGTACCTCTCAAATTAGACATTTTCCCCATATTATAGACGTTTTTTTGGAACATTTCAAACAGTCTACCCTCGTCTTTTTTTTTTTTTTGTTTTGTTTCTTTTTGCCCATTTTGGCTCTAATCTGGATCATTTCAGTCACTGGTAGCAGATGACGTGATCGTAGATTGCTAATATTGCATTCAACCCAACCTTTCAATATTAAAAGCAATAGATTTTATCATCAAGTCAAGCCAAGTCATGTTTATTTGTATAGCCCTTAATCACAGAGAGTCTCAAAGGGCTGCACAGACCACAGATTATTGCAAACCACAGACTATTATGACACCATCCCCTGATCTAAAACCTACATGAGGGAAAGGAAAAAACTCAAAAACCTCAACATGAGGAAAATGAAGAAATCTTGAGAAGGGACCGCACATGAGGTCATGACCAGGCCAAAATGGATGTTGCAATAACAAATAATAAACAGAATTAGTCTACATAAAATATAGGTTATTCATATGCTATAGAATAGAAGTGTGTTTTAAGCTTAGATTAGCTGCGGGGCCAAAAACGAGAATGCTCTGTGGATTTCTTCTCGGCTCTTGGGATCACTCGTGGACCAGCATTTTCAGAGCGAAGGCTCCGGACCGGAACATAGTGGGAAATTCAATCTGAAAGAGATGAGGGAGCAAGTCCATGCATGATTTGGTATAATACTGACAGAACCTTAAAATCACATCTTAAGCTAACAGGGAGCCAATACAGGTTACCTAAAATCGTGGTCATGTGTTCAAACTTTCTTGTCTTAATTAAAATCCTCGTTGCAGCATTTTGTACTAGCTGAAGGCTCTTGATTTTGGACTTTGGGAGACCGGAGAGTAGTGCATTACGGTCATCGAGACAGGAGGTAACAAACGCGTGAATTATAATCATCCAGTCTATTCTTACCTTTGAAACACAATCATTCTCCAAAATACTTAAAAAAGAAAAACCCTTGCTTGTTTGAAACCAGAAGGTGCAAACTGTTACCAAAACAGAAACTTAATGGAGCGGTTTATTCAACACTGCAGCGCTTAATCCTCTATTCCGATTTTTGGGTGAAATTTGATATTTTTTGTGAAAGTGTTCAACTAAATCTAACTTGGATGGGACTTCATCTCTTGTGTGAACACCACAAGTGGTCCGCACGTGCAGATGAGCAATGTGCTCATTTTTGCGGAAGTACTCATGGATGCTAACACCGGAGTGTGGTCCCTCAATTTTTATTTAAATCTAAACGTTCCGAACACAACGCAGCACCTTTTTACTCAAAGCAAGACAGACTATGTAGAATAAAAACAAAGAAAGTTGATTTTATTTACCAAAAAAATGCTTGATTGTGGATGACATTTGCTAGTGTGACAATATAACTTTCCCCTTTCGGAGTTAACCCCATTTGATGCTGTCCATATGGTTCGATTTAAATGTAAATATTGTTAACTACCACTAGGGGATACTATCGCTATAGCAATGAGCGCCACTGTTGATCCCAGCTGTGTCATCATGTTAGGAATCCGGTTGTGTGGAATGGGATGTTGTCCCCTCTTAACGGCATTTTCTTACTTCGCATCCCCAAAACTGATCAAATTCTGCAGTGTTTGTGCGTATGGGGAGTTGTCTTAAAAATGCGTGTCTGCTATTGGTTGATGTCATTTAAAATGCTGGTCTGCTATCCTTGCGTCAAAGTATCATGAAAACTCCGATATCCTATTGGCTGAACTACCTCCCCCAATGCCTTTCCCTTCATTCAATTCAGAATGTCAAAAATACTGAGTCAGCGATACAATAACATATTTTTGCGAATTATATTATTCGCTTTGGGTCCTAAGGCCTAGTGATGCTAAATGGTGAAGCAAAATCATGATAACCCTGGAAACAAAGCTTACAATCATTAAGAAATATGAAGAAGACACGCATATAATTACACTTGCTTGTGTGGCCATCACCAATCAACGATCAAGAACATTATTCAAAACAAGGAGTTGGTTAAAGCATTCCTCGCAAGTTTTAAAATCGTCCCTGATTCAAATCTATCGTCTCCTCCTGCATCCACCCACGAACTCCACTTTACCAGCTAAAGTCAATCAAATTGATTTTTCCTTTTTATTTATTTATAATGTTATTTAATCATCTAGTATTATAAGTATTGCTTACCATACAATATTTAGTTTACCTGTTTTAGAATGCATTGGCTAATTAGCATACGTTTTTTTATCCACCGCCACACGACAATTTTAACCCGAGATCCAACTGACTGACTGATGACACGTATGCATGGTGACAAATATTTGTGTTTTTTTGTTGTTGTTTTTTTTAGTTTTGTATTCCTGCAGCTGTACCACTCGCCTTTCTTCGGCAACGAAGCCAACAAGCCTCTGCTGCTTCCCAAAACGCAAGTGAGTGCTGCTCTTACCTTAAAGTGCCGTCCATCTTACCTCGAGATTTCAACGTGTCCTCTGTGTGAAGGTCATCGAGCGTGCTGTCAAGGTTCTGGACCAGATGCCGCCTTATGACACTCATAAGATCGGAGTCATCTTTGTTGGAGCTGGTCAGGTGGGGACAGAAGTTTTTATTTTTATTTAATCGCTATTATTATCATTATTATTATATGATAGTAGAATTTGTTTTTGCTAGAGCTCTTGTTGGTGATAGGAATGAGTGGAGAGGTGTTGTAAAAGGATAGCGGGATGTTTGGATGTGTTCTATGATACGGCAAGGGTAAACCAGCGAAAGCTGTCGGGTCCTGCTGTTGAACAGAAGAGTGTGTTGTGTCACCCTGACCCGAGTGACATGGCCGCTTTCTCGTGTCCCGTTTCATCTGAAAGACGAAAGCGGGACCAACTTAGGTGCCTAACTTGTTTGAGTGTTTGGGCATTTGGGTTGGCCATGGTCATTTTTTTTGTTTTTTACTACTTTTTCCTCTTTTTTTTTCTTTCTTTGTTTTTGTATACATGTTTGTCTTGCTGTCGGTGACCCTTCAAGGTAGATAGATAGATAGATACCATAGATAGATAGATGGGTACCATAGATAGATAAATAGATACCATAGAAACCTTTTTGGTTCCTTATTTTATGTTTGTCAATTTTTCTTTTTTTGTTATTTTTTTTTAAATGTTTTTGTTAGATTGATTTATTTATACTGTATGTATTTTGACAAAATCAGAACCTTTTTTTTTGGGCCACAATTGAATTTTGTATTTTTTGTTTTGTTTTATTTATTTGTTTGATGTTTCATTTTGTTTTCTAGACATTCTTTATTTGTAATTTTTCTGTTATTGTATTATTTGTTTGATGAAATAGAAATACTAAAACAATTTGCTTTTTTTATGTCATGTTTTATTTTATTTATTTTTAAAATATATTTGTTGTATTTATTGTTTTGTTGTGTATTTATGTTTTATATCTTGACAAAATTGAAAACTTGCCTCAACTTTGTAATTTTTTTAAATTTTTTTACTCAATATGTATTTTATTTTTCAGAAATTGTTATTGTATTTATTTTTCCTTCCATTTATTATTATTTTATTCATATTTAAAAAAAAAAAAAAAAAACTTTTTTGCCTCAATTTTATTTCATTTATTTTTATAATTTGTTTTACATCATTTTCCTGTTTGAAATCACTTTCGTATGTTTTTAATCATTTGATGTCCTATTGGCTGAACTACCTCTCACTATGACTTTCTCTTCATTCAAATCAGAATGTTGTAAATACTGAGTCAGCGATACAATACTGTATTTTTTGGAACTATATTATTCGCTGTGGGTCCCAAGGCATGCAGTGATGCTAAATGGATAACCATGGAAACAAAGCTTACAATCATCAAGAAATATGAAGAAGACACACGCATAATTACCCTTGCTCGTGTGGCCATCACTAATATGTCCAGACCCCCTGAAAGGATTGCGCAATAGCTCCAAACCCCCCAAATGAATGGTTTCCTCCATCCTCGGCCATTCCCATTCAATTTCCCTTTTGGGATTTCAGGTGAGCAACGAGGTGGGCATCCTCTCCAACGAGTACGGCTCCAACCGCTACGCGTCCTTCCTGACGGGTTTGGGAAAACTCATCCACCTGAAGGACTGCGACCCGGACCAAATCTTCCTGGGGGGACTGGACCAGTACGGGGACGACGGGGAGTTCACTTACTGCTGGCACGATGACATCATGCAAGGTAGTCCCATAGACTTCTTTTTCCTTCGCTCTTCCTTCTCTTTCTGTTATATGTATTTTTCACTCTACTTTTCTTCATCTCTTCTCTTGATCCACCTGTTTCCCCCCCCCTCTGTTATCTCTTTCTCACTTTCTCTCTTCTCTCTTTCCCTCTCTTCTCTCTCCCTTGTTCTTTCCTTCTTTTTACTCTGTCTTACACTTATCTACTCTCAGTCTC
This sequence comes from Urocampus carinirostris, assembly GCF_059441175.1. Classification (NCBI taxonomy): domain Eukaryota; kingdom Metazoa; phylum Chordata; class Actinopteri; order Syngnathiformes; family Syngnathidae; genus Urocampus; species Urocampus carinirostris. The sequence goes on from NC_142356.1 coordinate 3,340,239, forward strand.
CAATTTTTAGCTTCTCTCCCTTTGTACTCTCCCTCTCTCATTCTTATCTCTCCCTTCTCTTGTCTCTATTGTTTCTCTCCTTTTCTTCGCTTTCTTTTTTCTCTTCCCCTTTTTATTTCTCTTCTCTTGTCTCCATCACTCTGCTTTTTCTCTTCCTCCTCCTCTTTGTCTCTTCTTGATTCTTTCTTGTCTCTCCTTTCCCCTCTCTCTCTCTCTGTCTCTCTGTCTGTCTCTCTGTCCCTGTCTCTTTCGCTTCTCTCTCTCCTGTCTCTCTCTCTTGCTTCTGACTCTCCTTTTCCCCTCGCTCTCTCTCTCTCGCTTCTGTCTCTCTTGCTTCTGTCTCTCTCTCTCTCTCTCTCGCTTCTGTCTCTCTCTCTCTCTCTCTCTCTCGCTTCTGTCTCTCTCTCTCTCTCTCTCGCTTCTGTCTCTCCTATTCCTCTCTCTCGCTTCAGTCTCTCCTTTTCCTCTCTCTCTCTCTCGCTTCTGTCTCTCCTTTTCCTCTCTAGCCCTCTGTCTTTTCCCACTCACTTCACTTGTATCGCTCTTCTCTCCATCGCTTCTGTCTCTCTCTCTCCTCTCACCCCTCCGTTCCCTCCATCTCTCTTTTATTCCCTTTCTCTCTCCTTACTCTCCTTTCTCCTTCCTGTCTCTCCTTCTCTTCTCTCCCTTTGTCTTTATTCTCTACTTTTTTCTCTTTCTCACATATCTCTTTCATCTTTTTCTCTCTTCTCTCCGTTTCTCTGTCCATTCCCTGTCTCTCTTTTGGTCCATGTCTGTCCTCACTTTTCCCTCACTATTTTCTCACCTCCCGCTCCTCTTTCTCCCTTTGCTTTTCTCTCTGGTCTGTCTCCCTGTCCCTTCCGTCCCGCTTCTCTGTTTTCTCTCTTCATATCAATCTCTTCTCTTCTCTCCTTCTCAGTCTCCTCTCTTCTTTTCTCTTTATGTCCCCTTTTCCACTCTGTCTATTCTTTGTCATCTCGCTTTTTTCTTATTTTTTTTCTTTCACTCAATCTTTTCTTTGTGTCCTTTTTCTTATCCTTAGTCATCTTTCACATCGCCACACTGATGCCCAACCGTGAGAGCGACAAGGGCTGCTGTAACAAGAAGCGCCACATCGGTAATGATTTTGTGATGGTGGTCTACAACGATTCCGGCGAGGACTATAAACTGGGGACCATCAAGGTACCCGATTTTTATTTTCCTCCGAGGCTTTGCGTTTCTCTTCACCCCCTCTCTTATGTTCTCAGGGTCAGTTCAACTTCGTGGAGGTGATCATCAAACCGCTGGATTACGAATGCAACCTAGTTTCCCTGCAGTGCCGTAAAGGTGAGTCCGACACGTCTCCGGCACCGTCCCGTCCTCGCACGCTCGACACTTCTTTTTCTTTGCAGACCTGGAGGGCTTAGTGGACACGTCGGTGGCAAAAATCGTCTCGGACGCCAACCTTCCGCTTTTGGTCCGGCAGATGGCGCTGCACGCTAACGTAAGCTGATTGACGGGCAAAGACGTTGTCGTTTTTTGGGTGTAATGGGTCACGATTCCTGTAGATGGCGTCCTTGGTCCATCAGTCCAGAGCCAACCCGTCAGAAGCGTACGCCTCCAAGTGGTTGGCTAGGTTGAGGCACATCAAGAGGATCAGGACAAGGGTAGGACAGGCTATCTTATACTCTGCCCTCTTTCTTATTTTCTCCTTTTTCGATCCTCCCTCTCTCTTCTTTTTCTCTTACTTTTGTTCTCTCCTCAGTTTCTGCTGTAAACCCCTCCTCCATTCTCTCCTTTCTATCTTCTCTTTTGCTATCTCTCTCCCACCACTCCTCTTTCTCTTCTGTTTATTCCTCTCCATTCTCTCTCTTCTTCTCTCTGTTCTGTTGGCACTCTTCTCTTAACCCTCTCCTCTCATCTACCGCTTTGATCTCTCTACATTATCTTCCATCTTGGCTCTCTTGTCTCTTTTTCTTGTCTTTTTTTGGTCTGTCTCTCATTCTTCTCTCACTCACTCTTTCTTCTATTCTAACTCCCCTATCGCCTCTCTCTCTTCTTACTTTCTCTTGTTTTATCTCACTGTCTTCTCTCTGCCCATTCTCTTTTCCCTCCAGCGCTCTCTCTTCTCTTCATCTCTTTTTTCTCCTGTCTTTTGCTTTTCTCCATCTTCTCTTTTCTTCTCTTACTTCTTCCCCTCTGCTCTTTTCTTTCGCTCACTTTCTTCTCCCTCGACTCTCGCTTCTCTTTCCCTCCCCGCTCTTTATCTGCCTCAGTCTTCTTTCCCTTTCTCTTCTGACTCACTTTTCTCCTGTCGCCTCATCTCTATTTCCACTTTTGTATTCCTCCCTTCTCTCACCAGTCGCTCTTCTTTTGTTTTCTCTTGTTTCTCTCTTTGTTTCATCTCTCCCTTATCTTCTCTCTCCACATTTTCTCATCTCCTTTTCTCACACCACTCTCACTTTTCTCTCCTTTCCCCCTGATCTCTATCTCCTTTTACTTACTCCTCTCCTCTACTTAATTTTCTCCTATACTTTCTTCTTTCCCTTTTTTCTCTACTCTGTCATTCTCACCTTCCACCCTCTCTTCTTTATCTTCTCTCTCTACCTTCTCACTTCATTCTGTCAATCTGTCTCACTCTCCTTTTTCTCTCTTTTCTCACCCCACTTTCAATTGCTTCATGCTCTCTCCTATCTCTCCCCTACTCACTTCTCTCTGTTCTCCCTCTTTCGCTATCTCTTTATTTCCATCCCCATCTTCTCCCTCCCTTTCTCTCATTTTTCCTCTCTCTTATTTCTTTCTTTGTTTCATCTCTCCCTTATCTTCCCTCTCTCCACACTTTCTCATCTCCTTTTGTCCCACCACTTTCACTCTTCTCTCTCTTCTCCCTTTGATCTCTTTATCTCCTTTTACTTACTCCTCTCCTCTACTTAATTTTCTTCTCTACTTACCGATTTCCCTTTTTCTCTGTACTCTCCCTTCTCTCACCTACTCACTTCATCTCTGTTCTACCTCTTTTGCTATCTCTCCTTATTTCATCCCCATTTTCTCCCTCCTTTTCTCTCATCTTTCCTCTCTCTCTTCACTCTACATCTTTGCTTTCTCTTTCTTATTGGACGGCAGTAGCTCAGAAGGTGGAGAGCTCATCTTCTATCGGTGTGTGAGTGTGGGCGCGAATGGGTGAAGTGTATTGTAAAGCGCTTCGGAGGTCCTCAGTGACCGGTAAAAGCGTTATATAAATGCAGTCCCATTTCTTATTCTCTCTCTTCTTTGTCTCTTATCTCCTTTCTCGCCTCTCCCGTCATGCTCTCTCCCTTCTCCCCCCTACTCACTTCTTCTCTCTGTTCTATCTCTTTCACTATCCCTCCTTATTTCTATCCCCATATTCTCCCTCCCTTTCTCTCTTCTTTCCTATCTCCCTTCGCGCTATATTTTACTTTCTCTTTCTTATTGGACGGCAGTAGCTCAGAAGGTGGAGAGCTCATCTGCTATCGGTGTGTGAGTGTGGGCGCGAATGGGTGAAGTGTATTGTAAAGCGCTTTGGAGGTCCTCAGTGACTGCTTAAAGCGCTATATAAAGGCAGTCCCATTTCTCATTCTCTCTCTTCTTCGTCTCTTATCTCCTTTCTCCCGTCAGGCTCACGAAGACATCCAATCACGCTCCACCCCCGGCATCTCGCTGACGCAGGGCCACGCCCAGCAGAGCAAATCTTTTCAGCAGAGCAACGCCGAAAACTCAGGCCAGCGCAAAAGACTTGTTTCCACCGTCGACGACTTCACCGATTTCGTGTGACCGGTTTGAATTCACGAATTGGATCTCATTAGATGAAGGTTGATCTTGGAAATCGTGCATGCTGACTAGTGAGAGTTTTTTGCTTTAGTGACATGTTTTGAAGGCTCCAGACGAGAGCATTAATCGAGCGAAAGGAAATGGTAAATTTGAATAAGTCGGATTCCAAACGAGCTTGATGAAAGCTTCAACGAGGATTTTCCGTTTAAGAGACGAGCCCTTTCGAAAACACGTTTGCGATATTTTGTTGTGACAATTAAAACATGTTTTTTCTCGCTGTGTTTTCCAGGAAAATTGGTTTTTGTTTATTTTACACTTTCCTGAGCCTTAGAGGAAATGGAAAGAGTTTATGGTTTAAATATGTAACTGATTATATATAGAATAGAATATAATAATAATAATAATAATAATAATAATTTCCTTGTATTGTCATTCTGTGTAACAATGTACACAGAACGAAATGTCGATTGCATCTGACCCGATGCAGCCGCAGCCAAGAGAGGGCGCCGCCGACCACTTTTTAAGTCTTAGGAATGACTCGGCCGGGGCGCGAACCCGAACCTCCCAGTCGCCTTTATTGTCATTGTTACATTATGGGTTGAACATATTGTGACATTGAAATTGGACGTGGCACTCCAGTTTCACATTTTACAGTGAGGGTAAAAGAAAACAAAGAAGATAAAGGAACAAAGAAGATAAAGGTTATAATTTACACAATATTTACTCAAGAAAGTGTGGGCATGTAGGATGTTACATACAGTTTTGGGATCGTGTTAGTGCAATAATATAGTCAACATTGTGCAAAGTGAGCATTGGCATGAATACAATTTTACATCTGTATGAGGTAGTGTGTTTGCAAGAGTTTCAGTTGTTTGTGCGGTGTGTGTTAAGGATGGTAATGGCTCTGGGGAAGAAACTATCTCTGAGTCTGTTTGTTTTTGTTTTGTGCGACCTGTAGCGTCTGCCGGAAGGCAGCAGGTCAAAGAGGTGGTGGCCGGGGTGAGAAAAGTCCTTGATGTTTTCTGCTCTGCTGAGGTGGCGAGAGCAGGCAATGTCATGCAATATATTGTCATGCCCTTTAGATTTCAATGCTTTCATCGCTTTCCTATTTTTTTACAAATAATCCCCATAGTTACAGCCATACAATTTAGCAAAGGTGTACCTTTCTTGTATTCCTTCTTCAAATGCTTTTTTTCCATGCTCATCGGGTTTTTGCTTCTCCCTTTAGCATCACTTCAAGTCTTGAGGCCGATAGTGAAAAAATAGGCTAGTCATGTTTATTTGTGACGCCCTTAATCAAAGAGTCTCAAAGGGCTGCACAGATCAGAGACTATTGCAAACTACAGACTATTATGACACCATCCCCTCATCTAAAACCTACATAAAGGCAAATAATACAGAATACGGAACTGTATTTTTTGTACTGTATCTACAACTCAAAGTCTACAAAAAAACACGAGATCCTAAGCTGAATAAAGAGAACGACATAGTGGGTGCTTGCGGCTCGTAGCTCTCCAGCTAACCTTCTATTTATTGCTGTTCTCTTGTCTTTTTTGCTTTCACTTTTGGACACATGTGTGGCTAAAACCACTTACAGTAGGGACGAACTTATTCGGTTGGGTGAGCGTCTAAATTTCGACTTTTCGGGCACTTTTTATACCGCTCATGATATACCGAGCGAACTTCAAAGAGACCCGGCTTCGTTGTGGACATCCATCCCTCTTAATAAGCGGCGACGGCGGAGACGCCGTTCGGAAAGGAAACGCGGCTGCCGTGCAGGTAGATGTGTGAAGCGTGTGAAGTCTAAACAGCAAGATGGACACGAGGATGGACGCGAGGATGTAACTAATTCCACCATTCATTCCTCGCCGGACAACCGAAGCTTTAAACTCAGCGCTCACGAACGGCCACAACGCCGGGAGCTTTTGAAGATCTCGACAAAGACTACAAAGAGTTCAGCTAAGTCAAATGATTCAGCAAAGCTAAAATTTGGTCTTTTGAATGTTAGATCCCTCGCCCCTAAAGCTTTACTTGTAGATAATATTATTCGTGATTATAAACTGAATTGTATGGGTCTTTGTGAAACGTGGTTACGCCCGGATGAGTACTTAGCGCTTAATTATGCTTCTCCCCCAGACTACCAGAGTAGTCATACAGCACGCACGCTGAAAAGGGGTGGTGGTGTTGCGCTAATCTCCGAAAAATCGCTTAAATTTAATCCACGGACCGCTAATAATTACAAAACGTTTGAGGCTCTTGTGACGCGGTCCCCTCAATTGTCAATTGATGTAATAACTATCTATCGTGCTCCTGGGCCATACACAACTTTCTTAGACGAATTCGCTGAACTTTTGTCTGAACTAGTAACCTATGCAGACAAAATTATAATTATGGGAGACTTTAATATTCATATGAATGACCCACACAGTTCACTCACTATTGCGTTTAGTTCTTTACTTGATGGATTTGGTTTTACTCAACTAGTTGATTTGCCAACCCATAAAAATGGGAACACGCTAGACTTGATTCTGACTCGAGGAGTTTTAACCTCAAACATTATGGTGCTACCGTGTACTACCGTTATCTCCGATCATTATTTAGTGACATTTGAGGTGCTAACTAAATGTAGTGTTAAAAAAGCTGAAGGATTTAGCGGACGCAATATAAGCACTGGCACAGTTTCTGAGCTCCTTGAACTCCTTCCTGAAGCAGTTGCGTCCTTTCCTAAATACACTGGCTCGATTGACTCACTCACGAATGAGTTCAATACCACCCTGACTAGTGTGATGGATACCATAGCGCCCTTAAAACTAAAATCACGTCCTAAAAGACGCACACCTTGGTTTACTGATGAAACTAGAACCCTTAAAAAAGAATGCAGGAAATGGGAGAGAAAATGGCGCGCTACCAAGCTTGAGGTTTTCCATCAAACCTGGTGTGATAGCTTGTTAAAGTATAAAGCGGCCCTTGCCTCTGCAAAATCGGCCTACCTTTCGAAGGTGATTGCGTCTCAAAAGAACAACCCCAAAGCCCTTTTTGACACTGTAGCATCGCTTACAAGGCAACAGACTACCGCTGATAGTTCGACACACTCTGCTCAGGACTTAATGGTCTTCTTCACTAAAAAGATTCAATGCATACAGGAAGAAATTGCTAAAGATACTATTAGTACCACTCGTATTAAAGAACTGAAACTTACAGATGCACGACAGGGTGGCTGCCCAGGGAAAATGGCCGGTTTTAGTGAACTGTCACTTGATGATCTCAAACAAGTGGTGACTGCGGCCAAACCGACAACTTGCCAGTTCGACCCGCTCCCAGGTTCACTTATTAAAAGTCTTTTTAGCGTCATTGGGCCTTCAGTTCTAAATATTATAAATACATCACTCTCCTCAGGTGTAGTTCCAGCAGCTTTTAAGTCCGCCGTTATTAAACCCACACTAAAACGACCCAACCTTGATCCAGAAATCTTAAGTAATTACAGACCTGTGTCAAACCTACCTTTCCTCTCTAAAGTACTCGAAAGAGTAGTGGCACAGCAGCTGAATGCTTTCATATCTGAGAACAACCTTTTTGAATCGATGCAATCAGGATTCAGGGCTAACCACTCTACTGAGACAGCGCTGATCAAGGTAACAAATGATCTCCTAATGTCAATGGATTCTGGCGCTTCATCACTTTTGCTGCTGCTGGATCTTAGTGCTGCTTTTGACACAGTGCGCCACAATATCCTACTAGAACGGTTGGAAAAATGGATTGGTCTCTCAGGAACCGTCCTCTCGTGGTTCAGATCCTACCTCTCAGATAGGACGCACTGTGTGAAATATGGTGAAACGACATCTGAGCCCTTTAATGTTACCTGCGGTGTTCCGCAGGGTTCTGTGCTCGGCCCCCTACTTTTCAACATTTACATGCTTCCATTAGGTGATATTATCCGCAAGTACAATATCAGCTTCCACTGCTACGCAGACGACACTCAACTATATCTTCCGTTGGAGGAATCTTCCACACTAAACTGTGGAAATTTGGAGGCCTGTCTCACTGAGATAAAAGAGTGGATGTCACTCAATTTCTTGCGTCTTAACCCTGAAAAGACCGAAATGTTAGTCATTGGTCCTTCTAAATGCCGTGACTTCTTCTCAAAAACTGCTGTGAACCTTGACAAATGTCACATCACACAGAGTGACTCAGTTAAAAATTTAGGTGTCATATTTGACCCTGATCTATCATTTGAGATGCATGTAAAGCAAATTACTAGAACTGCCTTCTTCCATCTTCGCAACATTGCTAAAATCCGTTCAATACTGTCTCAGTCTGATGCGGAAACAATAATTCATGCATTTGTTACCTCCCGTCTCGACTACTGTAATGCACTACTTTCTGGTCTCCCGAAGTCCAGAATCAAGTCTCTTCAGCTAGTACAAAATGCCGCAGCGAGGCTTTTAACTAGGACAAAAAAGTACGATCACATAACACCGATTTTGGCTAACCTGCATTGGCTCCCAGTTAGCCAAAGATGTGACTTCAAAGTTCTCTTAGTACTGTACAAAATCATACATGGACTTGCTCCCTCTTATCTTTCAGATCTGATCTGCCGCTATGTCCCGGTCCGAAGCCTGCGATCTGAGAGTGCCGGTCTTCTGGTGATCCCGAGAGCAAAGAAGTCTTCTGCTGGTTCGAGAGCGTTCTCCATCCGGGCACCGGTGCTGTGGAATGCTCTTCCCCCTGAGATCCGATCTGCAACCTCAGTGGAAATGTTTAAATCTAAACTTAAAACTCACCTCTACTCTATTGCATACGAATAACCTACTCCTCTTGTCGGTTGACAATAGTCTGTGTAATATAGTGTAACAATCTGTGAAGCCCTTTGAGACTCTTCGTGATTTAGGGCTATACAAAAATAAATGACTTGACTTGACTTGACTAATTCAGCCAATAGCATATTGGCATTTTCATGATGTGATGCAAACCAATAAACAGGGTTGGGTAGGGTTACTTTAACTGGATTACTTTTGGATTACTCCAATACCAAATAGATAGATAGATAGATCCTTTATTCATCCCCGTAGGGAAATTCACACTTCCAGCAGTCTACCCTGTTGTTTATTAACAGATTAACATGATGCTCTAGGGGTGCTTGTAGCGAAGTGAATGACGTCACGCTAATCCAAAAGTTCGACATCCCTGCGGCAGATGGAAATCTTTTCTTTGTAAAAATCCAGGGATACACCACCTCGTGTTAGCAAGTCCGCCTCCTCTCCGATTCCCCCCGGCTTTCGTGTCTCTGTATAGCGGCGTTGAAGCCGGGTAGCTCCGGGTGGCTACACGTTAGCGTCCGGAATGCTAAACGTGAGCCACGTTTCCGCAAAACACAGCAACCGCGCTCCCCGTGCGCTTCGATGTTTTCCACCAGCACTCGATGATCTTATTTGGTCGTGAGTTCGCATTTACCATGATTACGGATGGTACTGAAGACTTATAACGCCGCTAGCCGCTTAGCTAGCTCTGGCTCTTCTTCCACGATAGGCCCCTTCATCACGCCGGCACGAGAATTCTTCCGGGCAAGGAGTTGATTCCTTGAATACACGCATTTTGGTGCGCTAAAACCCATGTCCATAGGATAGAAGTAATCCATAGTGTAGTTGTCAAAACGGGAAGAAAAAACACAGAAGATAGGAGCAGCCAATAAAACAATAGGGCAGCGCCGCTTTGATCTTATGTTAATAAAAGACAAAAGAAACTACATATGAATGAAATCACTAAATTTCGTGCAGGCTTGGAACACATGGAACGGCAAAAATGATGTTTACAAGCTGTTTGGATTTATTTTCATTTTGTTTTGCTCGCATTTTATGTTAGTTTTGCCAGAGATCAAAGCCAGGAGAGAAAGCTTACCACGTGTTGTGAGTCATCATTTGATTCATGTTTAGTTTCTTTTGTCTTTTATCAGAATATTTGCTATTGGAGTAATCCAAAAGTAATTGAAAGCAATCCAGTTAAAGTAACCCTACCCAACCATGCCAATAAAACACCACTGTTTTAGGATGCCAACTAATAGCAGCCATGCATTTAAGAGACGTAACTCACCATAAGCATGAACCACACAGTTTGTTTTTTGGGCATGCAAAAGAATGTGTTAATAGCTGTAAAGAGGGGCTGAAAAAAAATCAAGTTATTCCATATTAAACTGAAAATGTCCAAAGGTGGGGAGAGACCATATCCCTAAAGTACTGTCCTCCTAATGTCCAGGCTCTCCCTCTCACACTTTTCTTCTGCAGCCCTCCATTTCCACACACAGCAGCATCTATAAGTGCTGCTTTCCGGCCCCTGGACCCTCCCCAAAACCAAACAGAAGCTGAGCTCCTTTTACCTTCTCCCCACCCAGGCTGCAACCCAGACAAATGATTCCAGTGGAAAGACCAACCAACCATGCAGCCTTCAGAAGAAAATCCAATGTGTTGACTGCATTTTAGTTATTCCTTTTTTAGAAGGAACAACTTATTTTACTTTAACAGAAGGATCAAGTTTTTTAGGATTGTTTTGTACTATAAGACCAATTTTTGTCAAACTTTGGTGTTTTTTAAAATGGTTAATGGTCTGCATTTATATAGCATTTTTCAAGTCATTTAAGACCTCCCAAAGCGCTTTACAATAACGACTCCGGGTCAAATTAGCCAAAGTAATGGGTCAATCCACATATACGTTTTATTGTAGGGCCCCCTAAGCATTTGTATGATGCGGCAGGGGTAAACCAGCGAAAGCTGTCGGGCCCTGCTGTTGAACAAAAGAGTGTGTTGTGTCACCCTGACCTGAGTGACATGGCCGCTTTCTTCTGTCCCGTTTCATCTGGAGTGACGAAAGCATGACCAACTTAGATGCCGAGGTGCTATACTTGTTTGGGTGTTTGGGCATTTGGGTTGGCCATGGTCCAAAAATGTTAGTGTGTGTGTGTCTTCAGCTATTTTTTTCCCTTTTTATTTTCTTTGTTATTGTATGTGTTTGTCTTGCTGTCGGTCATCCGTCTTGAGGGATGACCAAGGTAGATAGATATATAGATAGATAAGGACTGATTTCACGGGTCAGGGCCAGCAAATCTCACTCTGCAGGCCCATGGGTGGATTTGAGCCTAGCAACAACAAATGGCTGAAATGTTATCGGTTTCATGCTTAAATATGAAAGTGCACATCTGGAAGCAGTGCAACCAGGAAGGAGCAATGAAAGGAAGCTCAGACAATTTGGAATTCCAAGTATTTGTAGACAAAAAGAATTATCACATGATCCAGATATTTTTTGGGCCAGCAGAGAAGGCCTGCAGGCCTTTGTGGATCACCACAGTTTAGCTCAGGAGGGCGGGCGCTCATCTTGGGATCAAGAGATCGCAGGTTCAATTCCCAGCTCCTCTGTGTTATATGTCGAAGTGTCCTTGGGCAAGACACTGAATCCCTAACGCCCCCGATAAGCGGGTAGGCGCACTGCATGGCTGACGCCGCTATCGGTGTGTGTGAATGGGTAAGTGTGAAGCATATTGTAAAGCGCTTTGGGAGGTCTTTATTGACTTGAAAAGCGCTATAGAAATGCAGACCATTTACCATTTAATCTATGTCACTGTCAGGTCGAGTCGTCTAAAAGTTGAGAAACAGCGCCGCCATACCTTAGCCTGTCTTTTGCAGTACTGCATCGCGTCATCTCAGGGAGATGATGTTCCAAAACTTTTGTTTTCTTTTCCGTTTTTTTTTAAAACGCACCTGAGATGACAAAAGATCCTTTAGGCAAATATTTTTTTTCATCTACATCACTGTAAAGTTGACTTGTCCAAAAGAAAGACGTGAAACAGCGCCACCCAACCTCGGTGATGGTTTGAATAACTTCAACGTGGAAATGACATTAAATGGTCTGCATTTCTATAACGCTTTTCAAGTCAATGAAGAGCTCCCAAAGCGCTTTACAATGTGCTTCACACTTACCCATTCACACACACACTCACACACCAATAGCAGCCATGCAAGGCGCCGACCTGCTTATTAGGGGCATTAGGGATTCATTGTAAATAAATAAATCTGTTTAATACATGAATAGATTCTCATTCTATTCTTTATTGCCTAAAAAAATGACCAATACTTGATTCAATTTTTTGTTTATGAAACCCATGAACTGGAATTTTATTTATTTGAATTTATAAAATAACAAATGATCACATATTACTATGTTGTAAATCTGTTATAACCAGGTTACCGGTAATTATTAAAACTAGGATGAAATAGACTCAGTCAACCACTAAGAGAATAATTTTACTAGAATATCAAAGAATGAACGTCGAAGACCCCTTGTGTAGTGCAACCGAAAACGAGTGCTTTAAAGCACAAGGAAGAATACCAACTAGGTAGAGTCAGTGACCAAACAGCAGTTTCTTTTTTTCTTTTTTCTTTTTTTTTTTTTGCCTTTTACAAGCTCTTTGTTTTTTGGGAGAACCCCTAGCAGCAAGATGGCCGACAATCATGACAGCTCCAGTAAATAATACACAGGGTTGGGTAGGGTTACTTTAACTGGATTACTTTCAATTACTTTTGGATTACTCCAATACCAAATATGCTAAGAAAAGACAAAAGAAAATAAATATGAATAAAATGACTACATTTTGTGCAGGCTTGGGGAGTAACGGAACACATGGAACGGCAAAAATGATGTTGGCAAGCTGTTTGGATTTATTTTCATTGTGTTTCTGTCGCATTTGATGTTAGTTTTGCCAGAGATCAAAGCCAGGAGACGAAGCTTACCACGTGTTGTGAGTCATCAATTTATTCATATTTAGTTTCTTTTGTCTTTTATTAGCATATTTGGTATTGGAGTAATCCAAAAGTCATTGAAAGTAATCCAGTTAAAGTAACTCTACCCAACCCTGATAATACATGAAAAAGACATTTATAAATCAAACATTCCAGTGAAATGATAAAATGGTCATTTTGGCAGTTATTTGATTTAAACTACTAACTCAGGAGGTAGAGGGCTCGTCTTGGGATCAAGAGATCGCAGTTCGAATCCCGGCTCCTCCGTGTTACATGTCAAAGTGTCCTTGGGTAAGACACTGAACCCCTAATACCCCCAATAAGCAGGTCAGCGCCTTACATGGCTGCACGGCCGCTATTGGGAAATGTGAAGCACACTGTAAAGCGCTTTGGGAAGTCATTGACTTGAAAAGCGCTATATATATGTAACCGCGGTGTACTTGTCCCACCAAAGATCCACATTCACACTGGACTGGATGATGAGGTTTTTATTATTACAGTTTCTGCAAATGAATGAGTCACAACATTAGCTTTTCTGCTGGCTTTGATCTCAGTAGCAGTTCCCTCTGAAAAACTGCCCAAAGCATATCAAAGAGCTTTCTTTCCCATTTACATAAAATACATTTGTACATCCATTATAACAAGATACTTTTAACAAGAGATCGTATAGTGGATTTTTAACGTTTACAATGAATTCAACATAGTTTTCTTTAGTCTGAATTTTAACCAACATCATCCTTTTTAATGTATATGAGAAAATAGAAATAAAAACAATAATGAGTATAAAAACGGGTACAATTTACCTGCAAATGAATGAGTCACAACATTAGCTTTTCTGCTGGCTTTGATCTCTACAAGGGGAATTCATATTTTAGTAAAACAGAAAAGCGCTATTTAAATGCAGATCATTTCATTTCAATTGTAAAGTCGCGCCGCCTGAATAGTAGTTGAGAAACAGCGCTGTCCAACCTCATCGGTGATATCCGGTACTGCAACGTGTCCACTGAGGAGGAGGGGGAAGAGAGGAAGTTCCAAAACTTTTTCCTCTCCGTTTTTTCCTCAAGAAAAAAAAAGAACACACTTGAGAGAGAAGCGAAGAAACTTTGAGGGAATACTTTCGCTTTTACCAAAATCTGGTTCTTTCTTTGAATATTCCCCTCCCATGCCAGCCAAAGCCGAAAAGTCGGTCCGTTTCGGTCCTCGGCAGCCCGCGAGGACTTCCAGCATCTTAGGCGAGAAGATGTGAGGAGCGATGCCTGTTGGAAATGGAGCTGGACAAAAGATGGCGTCGGCCTCCTCGGCGTCTTCGTGCCTCTTCTCCGGCCTGCTGGTGGCTTGCTGTTGCCTGGTGCCGTGGAGCGCGCTGGCCTCGCCGAACCGGACCTGCGAGCCTTGTCCGATCAACTGCAGCTGCGTGGCTGCCGTGGTCGGCGGCTGCGCGGTCAACTGCTCCGGCGCGGGCCTGGAGGCGGCCCCCGCGGCGGACCACGTCCCGCCGGACACCGCTGTACTGTAAGTCCGTCCGAAGCTCTTAAATACCTATTTTGGTCACAATTTTTAAGCAAATTGAGCTTCTTTACCCTCCTTTTGCCCCCCCCTCTCGCCATCTTGAACTATTCTTTCTCCAAATAATCAACAACTATCACCATTTTTCAACTTGTTCACCCTAGCTAATTTCTTCCCAAAACAAGTTTAAAAAACCCGTTAAAAGACGTTTTAACACATTCAAGTAGCCGGTATTAATTTAACGCGGTAGATAAGGATACTATCTTCACTTAGCGAGTGTTAAAATCGACTCTTTCAGTGTTAAATTAACGCCAGTTAACTAATTAACACCGCCAGAGTAGATAAAAACTATATATGTTCACTGAGAAAGTGTTAACATTTACTCTTTGGGGGTTAATAAATACCGACTCCTTGCGTTAATTTGTCAATTTAGTTAACCTATGTTAATTTAACACTAAATAAGTAACACTACTTCGCTGGACATACGGTTAACTAACGCAATTAACTCCTAAAGAGTCCGTTTTAACGGGCATTAGGTTAATTCTTTAACTAATAAACACAATTAAGCAGTCTTAATCAGGACCATGGGTTCACTGAAGTAGTGTTAATGTTGACTCTTTGGGAGTTAATAAATACTGACTCGTTGCCTAAATTTGTCAATTTAGTTAACCTATGTTAATTTAACACTTAATAAGTAACACTACTTCGCTGGACATACGGTTAACTAACGCAATTAACTTGAGTTAACACCTAAAGAGTCCGTTTTAACGGGCATTAAGTTAATTCTTTAACTATTAAACACAATTAAGCAGTCTTAATCAGGACCATGGCTTCACTGGGGTAGTGTTAATATTGACTCTTTGGGAGTTAATAAATACTGACTCGTTGCCTAAATTTGTCAATTTAGTTAACCTATGTTAATTTAACACTTAATAAGTAACACTACTTCGCTGGACATACGGTTAATTAAGGCAATTAACCCGTTTTAACAGACATTAGGTTAATTCTTTAACTAATTAACACAATTAAGCAGTCTTGATCAGGACCATGGGTTCACTGAGGTAGTGTTCATATTGACTCTATAAGTTTTATATTAATATCAGTAACTAATTAACATAACCATTGTGGATATGGATGTTCACTCGGGAAGTTTTAATAGGTACTCTTTTGGTGGTTTTTTATTTAAATCTGGCTAATTTGTCAACTGAGTTGACCATTGTTAATTTAACACTAAATGAGTAACACTACCTCGGTGAACATACCAGTTAAGTTCAGGACCATATGTTCACTAAGGTAGTGTTAGTAGTGACTCTTTAAGTTTTATATTAATATCAGTAACTAATCAACATAACCAACGTAGGTAAGGACTATATGTTGACTCGGGAAGTGTTAAAATGTACTCTTTTGGTGGGTTAAGAAAATCTGACTAGTTTTGGCTAATTTGTCAACTGGGTTGACCATTGTAATTTAACACTACATAAGTAACACTACCTTGGTGGACATACAGTTAACTAGTTATTAACGATTAACCTGTGTTAACACCTAAAGAGTCAATTTTAACAGACATGTGGTAAATTATTTAACGAATGAGCTAATTTAATCAGTTAAGTTCAGGACCATATGTTCACTGAAATAGTGTTGGTATTGACTCTTCAAGTTTTATATTAATGCCAGTAACTAATTTACATAACCAGTGTAGATAAGGACTATATGTTCACTTGGTAAGTGTTAAAATGTACTCTTTATGGGTAAATTAACACCGGTTAATTGTGTTAATCAATTTACTTAGTCAACCAATGTTAATTTAACAATAAGTACATTTTAACACTTACTCAGTAACCATATGACCCTTATCTACACTGGTTAATTATTTTCATTAGTGATTTAGTTAACCACTTGCCAACTGAGAAAGTGTTACAGATTACTCTGTTAAATTAACACAGACTAATTATGTTTCTTTGTTAACTATTTTTCCACTGAACTAGTGTAAAATGACCACTGCTTGGTTGTGTTAATTAGTTAACCATATAGATAGATAGATAGATAGATAGATACTTTATTCATCCCCGAAGGGAAATTCACATTTCCAGCAGCATCCCTTCGCTGAGAACAGTACAATAATAAAGCCAAAAGAATACAATATACAAATACCCAGTGTGACATGCAAATGCCCACTGTAGCGTGTTATATAGAGTAACTAAATAGTGCTACACAGAATACATATTGCAGTAAGATTCGGTAATATCCAATGTAGGTGGTGTGGTTTAATGTGGGCCTTTACTCTGCCGGGTGGAGTTAAAGAGCCTCATGGCATGAGGAAGAAAAGATCTCTTCAGTCTGTCCGTAGTACAAGACAGTGACAGCAGTCTGTCGCTGAAACTGCTCTTCTGTCTGGAGATAATGCTGTGTAGTGGATGCGATGGATTGTCCATGATTGACCTCAGCTTTTTCAGTGCTCGTCTCTCAGCTACTGTTGTTAGGCTGTCCAGCTCTTTGCCCACAACAGAGCTCGCTTTCCTAGCCATATGTCTATGTACCTTGTGTCAATCTTTACTCTTTTAATGTTAAATTAATCCGGATTAATTATGTTAATTAGTTATGCTTGTGTGCCCTGGGGCAGTGTTAAATTCGGCTCTATAAGGGCTAAATTAACATTGGTTATTTTTTTAGTTAACTAAGTTGACTTTAATTTAACACTTAAAGAGTACATTTTAACACTAACTTAATGTTAAATCAACCCAGGTAAATTGTGTCAATTAGTTATGCATGTGATCCCAGGGGCAGTGTTAGATTCGATTCTATAAGGGCTGAATTAACATTGGTTATTTTTGTTAATTAATTAACTAAAATGACTTGTTTTAATTTAATACTTTAAGAGTACATTTTAACGCTAACTTAATAATTAATCAACCTGGGTAAATTGTTTTAATTAGTTATGCATGTGTGCCCATTCATAACTAATTTGACTCTATAAGGGTTAAATTAACATTGGTGATTTTTGTTAGTTAACTAAGTTGACTTGTTTTAATTTAACACTTGAAGAGTACATTTTAACGCTAACTTAATGTTAAATCAACCTGGGTAAATTGTGTCAATTAGTTATGCATGTGTGCCCTGGGGCAGTGTGAAATTCGACTATAAGGGCTGAACTAACATTGGTTATTTTTGTTAATCAGTTAACTAAAATTACTTGTTTCAATTTAATACTTAAAAAGTACATTTTAACATTAACTTAGTGAGCACATGGTCCTTATCTAGAGATGTTAATTAAGTTAGTTATTTACCCATATGTTTACTAAGGTAAAGTTAAAATTGACCCTTTGTGCTTTGAATGAACACAGGTTAACTTTGTTAATTCATTCATGAGTAACTTGGTTAACCAAAGTTAAGTGAGTTGATTCTGAAATGTAATGTAGTATTTTTGTTGATCAAATGAATAAAAACAATAAATAAAATGCAGTTCTGCTAGATGGCGGATTACTTCATTCAAGCTGTGATCTGGCTGTCCCCACAACAGCTATCTTAAGGTCACAATTAAAGAATTTGATTTTAATTGTCGTTTTTTTTTTTTTTAATTGTTCAAAATTTGTCTCGATGGGAGCGCTCTCGAGCTGCTGCTGCTGCTTCTGCAAGAACATTTTGTTCCGTTGCAGAAGCTCGGAAGGCACATGTTGTCCATTATTCCTTTGACTTCTAACCACCTACTCTCATTCAACTTGTACTTGCAGCATGGCATATGTAAATATCTTTTATGTACCGGTGGATATATTTATTTGCAGAAGCAACACTATCTCTAGTAGAAAGCAGATTTTGGCCTTTTCAAAATGCCAATTTGTAGCAAAAAACAATGTCAAGACTACGGCTACTAGACCGATTTGGGTTTTTTTTATGGGGCGGCAGTAGCTCAGGAGGTAGAGCGCTCGTCTTGGGATCAAGGGATCCCAGTTCGAATCCCGGCTCGTCCGTGTTACATGTTGAAGTGTCCTTGGGTAAGACACTGAACCCCTAATACCCCCAATAAGCAGGTTAGCGCCTTACATGGCTGCAAGGCCGCTATTGGGAAATGTGGAGCACTTTGTAAAGCGCTTTGGGAAGTCATTGACTTGAAAAGCGCTATATAAAATGCAGATCATTTTCATTTTTCAGGGTTGATGCAGAGGATTAGTATTAAGTAGAGGTAATAACCGATATTTTTCATTTGCTGCCAAAGCTTATAAATTTGGCGTAAGACATTTTTTAACAATGCAAAAAAAAAATCCAATAGAACTTTAAAGGCTGTCTGAAACATTTTACAGTAAATCAGTTAGAATTTCAAGTCAAGTCTTGTTTTTTGTGACGCCCTTAATCACAGAGAGTCTCAAAAGGCTGCACAGAAAACAGATTATTGCAAACCACAGACTATTATGACACCATCCCCTGATCTAAAACCAACACGAGGGCAAATGATACACATATTATCAACATAAAATATAGATTATACATATGCTATAGAATAGAAATGTGTTTTAAGCTTAGATTTAAACATTTCCACTGAGGTTACAGATCTAATCTCAGGGGGAAGAGCATTCCACAGCTCCGGGGCTCAAAACGAGAGTGCTCTGTGGATTTCTTCTTGGCTCTTGGGATCACGAGTAGACCAGCATTTTCAGAGCGAAGGCTCCGGACCGGAACATAAGGGAAAATTAAATCTGAAAGATATGAAGGAGCAAGTCCTTGTGATTTTGTATACTATCACATCTTAAGCTAACAGGGAGCCAATGCAGGTTAGCTAAAATCTGGGTCATGTGATCAAACTTACTTGTCTTAGTTAAAAGCCTCGCTACAGAATTTTGTACCAGCTGCAGGCTCTTGATTTTGGACTTAGGGATTTCAACAATATTAACATGACTAGCCTAAATCTAAAATGTCAGTACTACCAACATGACGTGAATTAACTTTAAACAAAAAGTGCATTCTTAAGGTTTCTTTTTTCTCTCGCTGAGGTTTTGAGTTTTTCCTTCCCCGCATGTTGGTTTAAGATCAGGCGATGGTGTCATTGTAATCCTGTGCAGTCCTATGAGAATTTTTTTGTGATTAAGGGCTATACAAATAAATGTGACTTGACTTGAAATCCCAACGGAGATCACAAACTGAAAAGTGTGGTTACTCCTGTTTAAGAGCCAGATTGACAAAGTAATATTATGGTAACAGCTAATCACTTAGACTTCCACTTTAGCGTGCTTTTTATGCTCTCTATCAATTACAAACACACACTCGATTGATGAACTAATGTTATGTTAAGAGCTAATATATCAGTCTCCGCCTGGACATCCTTCCCTAAAACAAGTTAATAACACTTTTTAAGCTATCTCTTAATCACACCGCGGACTTTTAAAAATCTCAATATTATCAGCGGTCTTGAATCACAGGCATGTCAGGACTCAGGAGTTAGCAGAGCTGCCGCTGTCTCATCCACTCTAATTTTATATTTCCTGCTACAGTGACTCCGCCCCTGGTCGCCTGTCCAATCAGAAGGCATGGGGTGGGTAGCGTGTGAGACCAAAGGCAGAAGAGAGGGAGAGAAAGGCTTGGCTGTATCTGAGCCTCATTAATCGGGCCGTCGAATAAATGCCAATAGTGATATCCGTCAAGTTCCCGGATGTTGGTGCCGATAATCGGCCCGCCCTATAATCAGTCGACCTCTAGTCAGTACTAGAGCTAAGATTCATGGCCCGAGCCCCAACCCGAACCCGAACCCGAGGCAATTTCGGGCCGGGTCGGGCCTGAAATGTCAGTCATACGGTCGGGTCGGGTCGGGTTCGGTCCTGCTTTTTTTTTTTTTTTTAATTAATTAATAATTATAAATATATGTTCATTAAAAATATATACTTAAACTATGTATGGATACTAGACCAAGGAATACTTGTTATAAAATAAATAATTTGGATAAAACGGAGAAGGAGCTGTAATTGCTTTTAACGGAGCCAGAGCATGCTCTGTGCACGTGACGTGACGTGAATGCTGTCCTCTTAATAATCTTCCCCTCCGCAAATTCGCGTGATTTTGGCCTGGTATCCCCGATATGGAGTCGGACCAACAAGAAGTTAAGGATAAACTCAAGAGAGGAGAACTGACGAGGAAAACGCACTCTGGTAAGAGTTTTAATAAGCGTTTTATATAGAATACGATCGCTTTTGTCGGAAGTGTACATTGACGTTGGTGACATTTTCATCCGCGTTAAAAAACGCAATTTGCAGAATAAAATCACGCTTTATTGTTTAAATAAACGCGTTATATAGACTAGGATCTCCCAATTATTATAATTAGCTCGCTTTATTGTTTTAATAAGCGTTTTATATAGAATACGATCAGGGGGGGGGGGGATTTGCATAGGAGTCGGAAAAGGGCACAACACGTCAACACCCCCTCAATGATAGTGCCGCGCTAAAATCTTAAGGACGTACTACTACTGCTGCTGTGGATTATGGCCCAATGATCAAGTCGTCAAAATGACGGACGCCCTTAAATGTTTTCGCTACCTCAAAAAAAAAAAAACGTCAATGACAGATTGTCGCTTAATGTAACATCTGCAGTGCAGACACAGAAATATAAAAGATGTAAATGTTTATACAGTTTTATTTAACTTAGGCCTAGATGTTGTAACAAAAGGCAGAGTTTAATTTGTTATCATAAATCACCCCTCCTTATAAATAAAATATGTAATTTCGGCCCCCCTCGGGCCGGGCCAGCAAATCCAGTTAATTAGTCGGGCTCGGTCCGGGTCGGGTTTAATACCCCTCGGGCCTGCGTCGGGCTCGGGTGCTTTTTTTGGGCCCGATCTTACCTCTAGTCAGTACGGTGTTTTGTTCTAGTCTCCCTTATCCCAGTACCTCTTCCCACCTCGTTAACAGCTTGTGTGCATTTAGCTCAGGGGGTAGAGCGCTTTTCTTGGGATCAAGAGATCTCAGGTTCGAATCCCGGCTCCTCCGTGTTATATGTCGAAGTGTCCTTGGGCAAGACACTGAATCCCTAATGCCCCCAATAAGCAGGCTGGCGCCTTGCATGGCTGCATGGCTGCTATTGGTGTGTGAGTGTGAATGGGTAAGTGTGAAGCACATTGTAAAAGGCTTTGGGAGGTCTTCATTGACTTGAAAAGCGCTATAGAAATGCAGACCATTTACCATTTTCCATTTACAACTTTAAGGAAACTTTCGTAAAGATCTGCCGTTGGCCTGAGAAGTGATCTCATAATGTACACACAAAATAAGATTTAAAAAAAATAATTTATATTTAAAAAAAAAAACAACAACTCTCGGATAGTGTACAGTAACAGAAGAACAGGGGATCTTCAGAATTCAAAAACATTCATCTTCTTTAACACAAGCTCAAGTATGCATCACTGAAAAATATTGTTAAAGGACTGAATAGATGTAAATGAACAAAATATTAAAGAAGGGGGACTTAGGAAATGTTGGAACATAACCTACATCTGACCAAACAAAACATGAAAGTAGAAGACACAAAAACATTCAAACACCTAAAAAGTGCTTTACAGATCCAATTCGATTTAATTTGTAGGATTTTGTCGTTAAAAACAAAACAATGCGGAAACCTTTTTTTAATTTTTTGATGCAACAAAATTAATTCTATGTTGCAATCAGCCAAACATAAGTAGAGGAGCAGGTTTTGACTTGACTTGAGTAAGCACTAACTAGCTCTAACTGAACCAAACATGACAGGTTATGCAGGATGGGTGCTCACGCATCAATAGAAAAATGAATGAGAGTGCCAAGACAACTACACTATGAAAAAGTGTTGAAAGATAATGTTTGAACCCTGGCTCCAATTGAACAAAACATTAAAGAAAGCTACTGCAGAATATGTAATAACACAACGTAGCTATAACTGGGCAAAACATGAAAATAAGACGACGGAGTATATGAGCTTACAGGTGAATAGAACAATAACAAGAGTGCAAAGATGACAAGACCATAAAAGATATGGTTTGTATCTCTAAGTGGCTCCAACTTAACAAAACATGAAATAAAGACAATGCAGTATACAGTATGTTTGAACTCAAACTAGCTCTTACTGAATAAAACATTAAAAGAAGATGACGCAGGATATGTACTCGCACGTGACTAAAACAAAAATGAGACTGCCAAGAGGAAAATACCTTGAAAGATAATGATGGAACGCTAACTGGCTCAAACTGAACAAAACATGAAAGGAAGACAATGTAGGATATGTTGGAACGCAAACTAGTTCTGACTCAACAAAATGCGAAAAGAAGACGACGCAAGATATTTATACAAGTGGATAGAACAAAAACACGAGTGCCAAGACGACAAACCCGTGAAACACAGTGTTGGAAACTGGCTGTAACTGAACAGAACACGAAATTAAGTTTTTTTGTTTGTTTTGTTGTTTTTTTTTCTAGAAATGGCAAAATGCTTCTGTGATGTAACAACTTCATTTATTGTTACTCACCAGAGTCTGAATTTGAATTTAAATCCACATGATGTCATCTGTTCCCCGGCTGCCAAAATTCATAATTTATCAAAACAATTTGGCTTACATTAGCAGTGCATTTTTCAGCACGCCGGGCTGTTTGTCTTCCGCATCGACGTAACGTCGATGGCAGAGAGGCTTCTTCGAGCGCACAGCTGGCTGACAATTTGCAGCTGGAGAGCAGACCGGGTAGAAGACGGCAGCTGGAAAAACGAACACAATGTTCTGGACCCGACCGGGGGCTTGAATTGAACATGAAGACGTTTTCTGAGCAAATGTTTTCCGAGTTCTCGCAGTCGCTTGCCATGGAAAGGAGTACCGGACCTTGGGTCGTTTAGTACGGGGCTGCATGGGAAAAAAATATAAGTTCCGTAATTTTTTTACTTATTACAGGGTTCGTACGGGTGCTTAAAATTCTTGAAAATACTTGAATTTTAATGTTGTGTTTCCAAGGTCAAGAAAATGCTTACATTTTGGGTGTAGTGATTTAAATGATTTCACTTGCCGTGTTTCCTAGCTGTCTGACTTGATAGATCACGCTTTTTAATTAAGAGAAAAATGAAAAACCATGCATAAAAATGACGCAGATTGTGGCTTTTTCGGCTCTTTTGGCTTCCAAACGTCTCCTGAGATATTTTTTTTTCGTGATACAGCATGTCACAAAAGTGAGTACACCCCACACTTTTCTGCTGAGATTTCACCATCATTTTAAATTGAACAACCTAAAAAAACATCGCTTTTAAACAATTAGAATAGAATAGGTAGAATAGAATAGAATGTACCTTTATTGTCATTGTTACAAAATGGGTTAACATATTGTGACAACGAAATTGGGCATGACACTCCAGTTTTACACATTCACAGTAAGGTATGAGCCAAGAAGATAAAGGAACAGAGAAGATAAGGTTATAAAACAAGGGGCATAAGGCTATAGTTATAATTTACACGGTATTTACACAAGAAATGTCGGCATGTTACATACAGTGTTATCGTGATACCGTTGGTATCGTAAGGGTTGTGCAATATTGCATTTGGTGCAAAGTCATCATAGTGCAAAAAAATAGTCAGCATATGCATTGGTGCAAACATAGACATCATAGTGCAGAAAAAAGAAATGGTCAGACATTGTGCAAGGTGAGCAGTAAACGTAGTGCAGTCGACATGTGCAAGAACATAGACATAGCCTAAATCTAAAATGACAATTAAAAGTAGTCTGTGTAAAGCTTGTATAGCAGTGTCAATTTATTTCCGCCCTCAAAAACCCATAAAATAGCCATTAGTAAACCATGGTAACAAAAGTGAGTACACCCTTAAGTTAAAGTTCCTGAAGTTTAATATTTTGTGTGGCCACCATGATTTTGCAGACACTTGAATCTTTCTGGCAATAGTTTTCTCCAGAGCCTCACAAATTGCCACTGGAACGCTCTTCCACTCCTCAATGACAATATGACTGAGCTGGGGGATATTCGAGTTCTTGTGCTTCTCCACTTTCCACTTGAGGATGCCCCGAAGG
Organism: Urocampus carinirostris; assembly: GCF_059441175.1. NCBI lineage: Eukaryota > Metazoa > Chordata > Actinopteri > Syngnathiformes > Syngnathidae > Urocampus > Urocampus carinirostris. The sequence continues at coordinate 3,364,299 of NC_142356.1, forward strand.
TGTTCTATTGGTTTTAGATCTGGAGACACGCTTGGCCAGTCCATCCACTTTACCCATAGCCCCTTTAAAAAAGCCGTGGTCATCTTAGAAGTGTATTCGAGGCCATAGTCAGAATGAAACATTGCCTGCGACCCAGTTTCTGGAGGGAGAGGATCATTCTCTGCTCCAGTTTTTCACAGTAAATTCTTGAGTTTGTGTTTCCCTTAATGAAATGCACCTCCCCACTTCCAGTTGCACTCATGCAGCCCCAAACCATGACATGCTTGACTTGAGGCACGACACATACATGTTTGTACTCCACACTTGGATGCCGAAACACATCTTTCACACCATCTGAGCCAAATCAATTCATTTTTGTTTCATCAGACCACAAGATATCTTTCCTGCAAGCCATGGCCTTTTTTGACAGACTTCTTTTCATTGTGTCAAAGTGATGTTTCTTAAGTGATGTTTTATTAAAAATTATGATGAAATATCTGCCAAAATATGATGAGTGTACTCACTTTTGTGACATACTCAACAGTATATTATCAATAAAAATAAAACATTATGCACACATTGTTTCGTAATTAGTAATTTCATATGTTTTGCCCCTGCAAATCCCTAAAAAAAACATATGAAATATAAATTAAAATACTCGCAGATATACAAAACAGTTTTAGATTTTTACACACCGAACAGATTCGAAGACCAACAATGGCGCAAAATCCCTGAAAATGCATAACAAAAAAACCATAAATTAAAACTATTAAATCTTTAGTGCTATTAATAAATGATAAAATGGGAAAAAAATCTATTCTATTTTAACCAGTTTAGACACAGACTTTCTAAAAAAAATGCGCATAAAATATAAATTGAAATAAGTAAAACAAAAACAATTGATCAGCAGTCTGGAAGTTTAAAAGATTAAATGCACTCTCCTTCGGAGCAATCAGGATCAATGAAATGAGTCCAAATTCGACTCAATTCTCTGCTTTTTACCCATACAGTACTTTCTTTTCTGTCTTGCAGCGCATGCATTTTTGAAGCTGAATGGCAGAATTTTATGTCAGTTTATAGCAGCCCATTGACACATAATCATTGTAGATTATAGAAAGGAACAGTGCAAAATAGCACAAATAATGTGCTAGCAACAAGATAGCGACTTCATTTTAGTCATATAAAAAAACAAAAAAAGTTATTTTGATCGACGTTGGATTTCTACCTTTGAAGGTATTGTTAAAATCGAAAAATTGACCTTGAAAGTGCTTTAAAAGTCTTTTAATTCTGCCATGAGAAGGTGGATGAACCCTGTACAGGATTTAATAGAAAGAAAATAAATTTATTTTTTCCTTTGCTTATTATTGTATTTACTTACTACAATACGTTCACACCTATTGTGAACATTAGAAAGATAAGTTTCAATGATTTTTGCTATTGATTCGGACATTGATAGTGAACCGATTTGCTACAAAATTTTCCGTTGATTTTTGTTTAATATCGTTTTATTGACGTAGTTGCTTCTGCAGTCTCTGCTTGTAGCAAAGCACCACCGATATTTATTTTATCTTCATCTCAATGACAGTTCTTATTCTAATTCAGGGTTCAGCAACCTTTTTTGGTGTGGAGTGCCACTTTTATTTAATTTTACACCAGTCTGAATATACAACATGGATATACATTGATATTGTATAACTGACCAATTTATCTTCCACTATTCTTGTTCATCAACAAATTAAAAATGACTGTGAGTAACATGTGGAAAGGCTTGTAGACATCCATGACTTCAACTATTCTTCTTCAATAATGAACTACGGTCAAAATCAAGTGATATGGACAGCTACCATACGCTTCATCAATTAAATCCTATTTTAGAAACTATCAAAACTTGAAACACACACGCACACCTTTAATATATTCGCCATCAGTAAATGGTTTGCCATGCAGTGAGCAATGTGATAGCTTGCTTCAGTGGTGGCGTTTGTAGCATTGACAAATGTTTTCAGGGTCTGTGTTTGTTTGCCATACCTGGACACAACGCGTTTTAATGTCTTCGCCTTTCTAGACTCGTCCTTGAATTCATGTTCATTTTTCGTCTCGTCATGACGCTTAACACTTGACGTGCGAGGTACAATGCTCTCGAGGCATAAGGCACAAACAGCACGGTCATTTTTTGTACAAAGCCTCAGTCATCTGACCACACTGGCTGAAAAGAACGAGATTTTTCACTGGAGGAGCTGTCGTGATTTGTTGATTTATCGCGCACTTGTGTTTCCGTGGGTGGGTTAAAACACATATCGGAGGGGCGCTAATGTAAAGCCTCTAAATAACACAGCGCACAACTGAAAATGTCTAAATGTCATCTAAAAATGAACATGAAAAAAACAACATTATTTTGCCGTGCGCTCGCGTGCCACTGGTTAACCCCACGCGTGCCATAAGTCGCCGACCCCTGTTCTAATTCTGAACGATTCGTTCGGAATTTTCAAAAACCCAACCGTCGATCCCGCTCGGACTATTCCCCGCATGTAAACGTAGCCATTGATGAAATGCCTTAAAGGCGTCTGGAAAATGGGGCAGTGCAGAATGAGAGGGTGAGGATGAAAGCCACCGCAGAGCAACCGGTATTTAGCGGCTTGATGGCACGCTGCTCCTTCTCCGTTCTGGTGAAAAAAACGGACTCCGCTTGGCCACCCTCGTGCACAAAAACAAAAACCGATCTTTCCGTTTTTTTTTTTTTGCACTAAAAATCTCCAATAAATGTCTTTCTTTTCCACGATCCTTTTTCTCTCCTCTGCGCCAGCTCCAAGAAGTGGCAGCAGACAGGCCATATAAGGAGCGCTTAGATCATCGGCCACACCGTTGGTAAAACAGAACCATATGTGTGTTCTGGGTGTTTGTGAGCAGCGCTATAGCAAGAGCGGCTAATTACAACCACGTGTGGAGCAAGGTCGCCCAGAGAACGGGAGCTTGTTGCGAATGGACACGGTGAAGGTCATGTTATATGCTTGTGACAATTCCATAAGAGAAGGTTCTAAGGAAGAGTGAACATTTGGACGCATCATGCAACGGTCCGCGCGCTTCGGTATTATCCTCTGATGGCTTAAGCAGAAATTGCTCTGCGTCTTTCTTACACAGCTGGTGAGGAATGTGCAGATGTTTCCTTTCGGGGAAGGAGCGAGGGCCGCCTTCTCATGCACTCAAAGTCTCATTTGCAGCTCTTTGTTAAGAGCCCCCTAGGTGATTTTTGTGTCTACTGTGCACATGACGAGGATGGAAGATGTTAAGTGCTCCTGGTGAGATCATGGCTTGACTTGGGAGAGGATGCCAGCAACTGAGAGCTACGTGTCCTCTCGCAACCTGGGCTGGGTCGTTTTCCTTTCTTCTTTGTTTCACTGACCTCACGAGCAACATGGACCTTCCGGGAGTGGAACTGATTCCAGTCCTCTCGAGTCAAAATTCAGCTATGACACCAGATAAGCATGGAAACGAAGCGCTGTATTTGGTCTAGGACAGGGGTCAGCAACCTTTTCGGTGTGGAGTGCCACTTTCAAATTTCCTTGTAAATCAGTGTGCCACACCAAGATTCATGACTCGCACAACAAGTTTTTTTATATCCAACAGAGCTGTCATTTTACCCCAGTCCACATGGATGTACATTGAAATTCAGACCAATTTTATCTTCCACTATTCTTTTTCATCAATCAACCAAGAAATAGTAGTCTAGTCCCCCTGGCCATAAGACTGTTAAATGGTCAATCTAACATATACTGGTAGTTAACCTAAATCTAAACGGCTGCTAATTTGACTTTTTGCACTACTGGCAGTTCTTTATAGCTTGCCACTCCTTGCACAATTGCTCTCTGCACTATTGTACTTACAGCGTTATTGTTACAGTGTTAATGTTACTGTTTACCTGACTTGTTTACCTGACTGCCCATTTTGCACATCTGGTTAGCTACTCCTCTTGCACTATCGGCACTATGGTAAAATACTATACGTAGCCATAATACAATACAACTTTTACTTATATCTGTACATTCAAGGAAACTGGGCGGGTCAGATGTATCGACATTTCGTTCTGTATACACGTGTACTAGAATGACAATAAAGTAGATCTGAATCTGAATCTGAAGAAATGAATGTAAATAACAAGTGGAAAGGCCTGTAGCCATCCATGACTTCAACTTTTTGCCACAAGAATTAACCAGAATCAACCACTCTTCATTAACAATGAACTACAATCAAAAAACAAGCGCTATGGACAGCTACCATACCATTCATCAATGATATCTTGTTGCAGAAAATATCAAAACTTGAAATAACAGCAAAGCAGAAGGCACACACGCGTGCACACGCATACACGCAGGCTTCTTTAAAATATTCGCAATCAGTAAATGGTTTTCTGTTCTTTGCTATGCAGTGAGCAATGTGATAGCTTGCTTCAGTGGTGGTGTTTTAGGCAGTGACAAAGGTTTCCAGGGTCTGTGTTTGTTTGCCGTACCTAGACACAGCGCATTTTATTGTCTCCACCGTGTCAGACTCATCCTTGAATTCATGTTCATGTTTCGTCTCGTAATGACGTTTAACACTAATAATGCATAAAACAGCACGGTCATTTTTTGCACAAAGCCTCATTCGTCTGTCCACGCTGGCTGGAAAGAACGAAATGTTTTCGCTGGAGGAGCCGTCGTGATTCGTTCATTTATTGCTCGCGTGTGTTTCGTTGGCTGGGTTAAAACACGGATCTCTCCTCCTCTCCTCAGCACCGCGCAAACACACACTGACACACGAAGCAGAGGAGGAGCTAACGTAAAGCCTCTCAATAACACGGCACACAACTGAAAATGTCTAAATTTCAGGTAAAAATGCGGATCTTTAAAATACAATCATTATTATTTCGCCGTGCGCTCGCGTGCCACTGGTTAACCCCTCGCGTGCCACTGCTGGCACGCGTGTCATAGGCTGCCGACCCCAGGTCTTGGAGGTCAATTCTTATTTCCTTTTTTTCCTAATAAAAATACAGTAGAGCCCCGGGATACAACGAGAATTACAAAATTAAATTGCCGTTTAGCAGTGTAGAAACCTTTGGTCATTAGCTAATGCCTTCCACATCTCCGGTATCCCAGATAAATACATTAAAATAAATAGAACTTATGTGTAATATACATGTATAGAATAAATAACATTATAATTAGATATACCGTATTTTCCGCACTATAAGGCGCACCTAAAAGTCTTAATTTTTTTCAAAAGCTGACCATGCGCCTTATAATACAGTGCGCCTTATATATGGCTCAATGGTGTGTCGCAAAGTCTTGCAACTAATGCAACAGCTGCCGACTAGATTTTCCCCCGAACGTGAAGTAGTCCGCGGTGTATGATGGGATTTATATACCGGCGTTTCATTGGCTGACCAATGTGTCAATCATCATTTGAATCGATCACTATTGGCTAAAGTTATTCGGAGGTAAAGGGGGCGGATCCTTTTTATCATTTACAGGCTCGGATAGGCTAAAGGGGCAAAACAAACCCTGCAATTGGCCGAAAAATATGTGTCAATCATCAGTTGAATCGATCACTACTGGCTAAAGTTATTCGGAGGTAAAGGGGGCGGATCCTTTTTATCATTTACGAGCTTGCATAGGCTAAAGGGACAAAACAAAGCCTGCAATTGGCCGAAAAAGATGAATGTGAATAGCAAGTTTGGTTGGTTGTCTACGGCATAGAGAAAGCATGTTTTACTATTCTGTATTTGTAAATATTTTATTCTCCTGGATTTACTACACTCACGGATATAAGAGGACCATGGTTGCACATTATTATTGAACGCAACGACTTCGGTGAGCTACTCCGGCTATATATTTTCCCAGTATCTTGTTTCAGAGTGATATCGATGTTCCTGTGATGGGTCTTTTTTTAAATTAAACTCAATTCCAAGTATTTATTGTCATATGCACAGTAAAGTTGCGAGCGAAAAAGAAAACAGAAACTAAGGAATGGTTGGCATTTCTTGAATCCCAAGACTTTAACCTTCCGAATGATATTTGGAACGATGCATTTGAGTGACATCGTACGGACACCGCATCCGCACGCGTCTACGACACGTATTTGCTTCTTTGCAAGCTTTGGGAATGTTAAGGGGGTAAGAAGTTAGACTGAACTTGCATTAATCGCCTCCTGGTTTTTAATAATTCTTCCGATTGTCAATTGATTCCATTCAATCGTGTGCCTTCTTCGTATTTATTGATAATCCTAAGGTTTGTTCCCATGCTTACGGTGTTTTTGCTTTTCACTTTAGCGCCACTGCATGCCTTGGGATCCATATATTATTGAAAATACACGAAAATAGAGGTGGGCGATACAACAATATTAAATCGTGAAGGACTTAAGCAAGATGGCGATCTCGAAAAATGTTAAGATCTCTAGATTTTCTTATATTTTTGCAAACACAACCACAAGCTGTTAGCACCATTGCACTCCTAGGAATCCATATATTATTGATGGTAACACACGACAGTAGAGGTGAGCAAATTGACAATATTAAATCGAAAATGACTTAAACAAATTGGTAATCTCGAAAAATGTTGAACGTCTTTGATTTTCGCAAGCACAACTAAAACTTGTATTAACAAATAGCATACGTTTGGTGGCTATCTTTGCATTAGCTGCTAGCATCACTTTAGCAGTTGATTCTACTTAGTTTAGCAGCTCATGCTAGTGCAATGCTACGATCATGAATGCTAGCATCCTTGCAATAACGCCTGTTTTGTTCCACAGAGATCTTTCCAAGAATCGCATCTCCTCCCTCGATACGACTTTGCTAAATCGACTCCCGGGTCTTCGAGAACTGTAAGTAGAGTCGCCGTGTTTCTATGTAGCCGACGTCATTGGTGCGCGCTTCGGCCAATCGCGTGCTTGTTTTCCGTTCGGCAGATATCTGCAAGGGAACAAAATCACCATCGTGCCCAGAGGAGTTTTCTGTTGCAGCCCGTTAAAAGTCCTGTGAGTAAAATGTTGAGTCAGCATTTCCACAAAGTTCAGGTCGAGGAAGATGCAAAAATAATCATGTCTGCCTGTGTTTTTTTTCCATACGTAATGAAAAAAAGGGAAAGTGTGGTGGATGTTGATTGTGTTCTTTCTCTCCCCCAGTGATTTGAGTAACAACCAAATCGCAAAGATAGAAGAAAGAATATGCGATGACCTGTGCAATTTGACGCTCATGTAAGTATCTAAGATTGTCTTTCACAATACTGATTTAAATTTTTGATACTTTAGCATGCATTTTCCTTTAAGAAACTTAAATATAAATCAATAAATAACCATCACCCTGTCAATTACAGCACTTAAAAACAATTATTATTTTTAGGATAACGTTTTTATCGACCTACTGTCATGATTACCGATATGCTTCACCTGTGCCCGCTCCTTTGGCGCCAACTGCCTCAGACTCTGATTGGCTTCCTGTCCTTATTTAAACCCACTCCTTTCTGTCACCTGTTGTCAGTCCTTCTGCGAACCTCAGTTTACTTTAGGCAAGCCTTTTTCGACCCCGACTCCCACCTGTTTTTGCTCCCATCTTTTCCCCGGCTTTTACCCATTTTTTGATCCTGACCACGTCTACTCTCCTGTCCCGGCTTTCGACCTTTTTTGTACCCGACCACGTCTACTCTCCTTTCCTGGCTTTCGACTAATTTCCGACCCCGACCACGTCCCTGGCTACTGACCCGTTTTTCCGTTCCCGACCCCGCCATCGCTTGCCACGGAAGTCCCACTTCCGCGTTTAGAGCGACCTCCTTCCCGCGCCCAGCGATCACCGGATCGTGGGTGCAACCCTTTCCTTTTTCCAATAAAACTGAGAGAAAAGTAACACAAGTGGGTTATTATGTTTAGGTAATCGTGATAACGTTTTTTTTTACCTACAAGTGATAAATTGTCACTTCTGGAGATTGTTACCGATAACCAACAACATGCTCTATTTACAAAAAATGAAATCACATTCAAAATCGAATTCATTTTATGTGTGTCTTTATTTTGGTTTAAATTTCTTTATCATACTGCTTCAATAAACATGTATCCAAAAATAGAAACACTCGAGCTTGACTTCATCAATCAATCAATCAATTGATCAACACTTACTTTGTTTGTCTGTAAAAACTATGATATTGTTATGAGCACCAGAACGTTGACATTTAAATGTTGCAGAAATTGCATATGTGAAAGTATTTGACTTAGAAACATTATACAAGTGCTCCAATAGTGAATGGCACACATGCCTTGGATAAGACAAATACATCACTCTTTCTTATCAAATGGCATTATATTAGCTTTTCACATTAGTAGCTTAAAGTCAATACACAAATACCGATTATTACAGGAGAAAATACATTCATACAAAGTACAGAAAAGTGACATATTGTGTTACTATGAGCCTGAGAATTACTGTGCATCCCTGATTATTATTGAATGAATGAAAACTTTTTTTCGAATATTATAAAATAAAAAGAGGACAAAAACAATGACTCAACAACAAAAGGAATGTTAACATAACATGTTCGAAAAGGGGTAGTAAGAAGAAGATGCTTTTTTTCCCTACCCCTTCATCTTCCCTCTCAATTACATTTTATTGATAGCTCCTCCTTTGTTTCTAAATAGAACACAATCTCAAGGATACACATATTATATAGGTCAGATAGCAATAATTATAATAATAACGATAGTCACATATTTTATACACTAATCATCATAGTACCCATCTATTGACGTTATAATGCTACTAGTCACAAATTATCATTGTGACACCAATGATAATCACAACAATAGCAATAATAACAGTTATGATATAATAAAAATAGAAACAATAACAACAAATTTAACTATAGTTGTAAACGCAGTATTTCCAGCCTCTCGTATCACTCATACCCAATTTTCTTCATCTCTGTATTCTGCCAGTAATGTTTTTTTGTATTTAAATTTGAACAAGTGAATAGTTGGACATTTTTTGATCGCGTCTTGTAAATTGTTCCAAAGTTTGACTCCACACACGGTCACACACATACTTTTCCTGGTGGTTCTCACGTTTGGGATTTTGAATTTATGACAGCCCCTTAACTTAAAACTTCCCTCTTTCCGTTTTCTGCCACTGTGTTTTTGTTGACCTTTAATAGCAGTTGCGAAGAGAAAATGTTTTCTAAATCATCAAATTTTGATCATTTGGACTGCAGGAATAAAATATTTGTATGATCCTGATATCCTACCCTATGTATGGTTCTAATTGCACGTTTTTGGAGTGAACTTTTGTAATGATTGCCCCAGATTTCTGCACTATATGTTAAGTATGGCAGAACTAGAGAACAATATAACAAATACCTACAACCTGTCGTGGGTTCAAATCCAGCTCCAGACTTTCTGTGCGCAGTTTGTATGTTCTCCCCGTGCTTGCGTGGGTTTCCTCCGGGCACTCCGGTTTCCTCCCACATTCCAAAAAGATGCATTTCAGGTGAATTGGCCGGTCCAAATTGTCCCTAGGTGTGAATGAGCGAATGAGTTGTCTGTCCCTGTGTGCCCTGCGATTGGCTGGCAACCAGTTCAGGGTGTCCCCTGCCCACTGCCCGAAGATGGCTGGGATGGGCTCCAGCCCCCCCGCGACCCTAATGAGGATAAGCGGTACGGCTAATGAGATGAGATGAGATTGAAATGCTTTTAGATACCTTCGTTTGTATGTGTCTGATGTGTGTTTTCCAGCTTCATTTATTGTCTATTATGACCCCTAAAATGGTTTTATTATTATTAACCCGTGGCCTAAAACCTATCCTCATTCTTTATTTTTGTCCTTCACGCAGTGACCTAAGCAGCAACCCTTTCGAGTGCGACTGCAAGCTCTTCCATTTGGTCAACTGGCTGCAAGAGAAAGGCGTGCAAGTCCGCCGGGCCGACGCCATCCTCTGCCACCAACCCGCCGAGCTTCGAAAAAAACCTCTGCTTGAAGTCCGACTGCTCACCTGCGGTACGAAATAACAACGTGAAACAAGTTTTCCACGGAAACTTCTTGTTTGAATTCAAAGCTTTATATCTGTGTTTGGGAGGATTCACAACCTGGACTGTGTGTTACTAAGCGACCCCTCGTGCTGTAAAAATAATTAATTATTTGATTAATAACCGAAAACACATGTATCTCATAAAGATGATAACTCGTAGGTTTAGAGGTTTTTCGTTGTGTTACACAACTTTAAGAAGCTGACATTTTTGGACAACATCTTACTACTAAAGAAGCCTGAATGAGGATTCTTGCCAAGTAAGCTTGTCCCAGTGGTGCTTTTAGCACTTAACAGCCACTTAGGGGACACAGCTGAGTCCTGCATGTGAATGTCGTTGAGTCCGGTCATTCAGGCATCTTCCACATTTTTCACTGTTTCCTTCTCTAACCATTCATGTTTAGCACTGTGGGCTATGGCTCACAGCTAGCCACTATTATTACTGTGAGCTACTTATTGTTAGTTCCTCAGTGTTACTTGCCTTCCAGAGCTGCTCTTAATAGCAAACGTTGCAGATTTATGCAATTCAAGGATCTTCTCTTTTTTTCACTGCTTCATTCTCGAATGATTTATGTCAGCCACCACACGAGAGACTATGGAATTACGCTATCTGCTACTGTTTTCATGAGCTGTTCCATCTGAATAAAGCTTGCTAGTGTCAAGAACCAGAACAGGATCAGGACCCAAACGGGAAATAGGGAGTCATGCACGTTAGGCAGCGGTCTGGCGTGGAAAGACAGGAAGCCAGAGACCGACAAGATCGATACCAATTGCCCGAGCAGATATCGGACAGATGGGGTCAATAACGGACAGACATGATTGATATTGAAACAGGAAATCGAAATTAAACAGGACAAACTAGACAGGAACAAAAACTGGAGAGAATAATAAACAGGACAAAAATAGACGGGAACTAAACTGAAAACCGATATTAAACAGGTCAAACTAAACGGGAACAATACCAGACAGGAAATTCCAACAGGAACAGGACCGAGTCAGAACCCGCGTCTTGCAGGGGAGAGGTTCGTTGACGGACACTAAAGATGCTCCCCCGGGAGAAATTTAACTGATCATTGAAGGTCACCCCAAAAGTGTGTGTTTTGGATGTATAAAGGCTCTCCCTACTTAAATATGTTCACAAGGGGAGCCGATCCGAACGACCAAAAGTCGGCCTCATTCCAATACTACGTTCCCGATGGAAAATCACAACCATCTCGAAACCACTGTTCTTTTCTCAGGTGTAAATTACGCGGCTTGTCTGGAGGACAGCAGCGGAGGCGGAGGGCCGAGCGAGCTGGTCATCTTCTCGTCCTACACCCCGGGCAACTTCACCAGATGGCAGTGCAACAGCATGTGCTTCGCCGCCTCGCAGCGCTACGGCGGCCTGGGGGCCGGCCACGAGTGTCTGTGCAGTACCAACTCCGAGCCCAACTTCATCAGCGAGTCGCAGTGTTCTGCAGCCTGCACGAACCCCAGTGTCATGAAGGTGAGAATTGTGGTTTGGGATGTCCCGAGCCGGAAACTCTCAGATGATCGGTATCGGATGAAAAAATAATTGATTGTTTCATTAATTGTCAATCATCCATTGAAAGAAAAGGAGGTGGGAAAAAATAGAATTTTGTCTTTTTTTCATCCAGCGATAACTTCATGCATTCAAACCATTTTCATATAAATGGTAAATGGTAAATGGTCTGCATTTCTATTGCGCTTTTCAAGTCACTGAAGAGCTTTACAATGTGCTTCACACTTACCCATTCACACACACACTCACACACCATCGCTTATTGTGGGCATTAGGGATTCAGTATCTTGCCCAAGGACACTTCGACTTATAACACGGAGGAGCCGGGAATCGAACCTGCGACCCCAAGACTCTACCTCCTGAGCTAATGTCAACATTAATCTAAATATCACAGCTATAATTACTGTATTAGCAAAATTTCTGTATTGTTTCATTATTTTTTTAATGGTTATTTTTTTTTATTAATATATTTTTGTGGTAGTAGATTTTTTTTGTCCTTTTTTTTTTCTTTGTATGTTGTTTTTTTCATTTGTACTTCACTTAAGTCAATGTTAATGCCAACGTCACGGCTATATTTCTTGTCTTTGCTGATTTCTTTGTCCTTTTTCAATTTTTTTATTTGTATTCGATTGTTCATTTTTCTCTTTTTCTTTTTTTAGTATTGATGATGACAATAATAATTATTTGTACTCCACTTAACGTAAACAATATTTGGTACTTTTTTTTTTAATTTACTGTATTTAACATTAACATGTGCCCTGCGATTGGCTGGCAACCAGTTCAGGGTGTCCCCTGCCCACTGCCCGGAGATGGCTGGGATGGGCTCCAGTACCCCCCCCCCCCCCCCCCCCGCGACCCTAATGTGGATAAGCGGTACGGCGAATGAGAAGAGATGAGATGATTTTATATTTTTAGTCATTGTGATTTTTTTTTTTCTTGTATTCTAAATTAAAGTTAAATCATATAAATATCACTGCCATGTCATTGTATTTGCACTTTTTTTGTTTACTTTTGTTATTTTGTAATTTTGAATTTTTTTGAATTTTTGTATTTATTTTTCTACATTTGCAGATTTATTACTTTTATATTATTTTATAAATATTTATTTTGTATTTATTGTTTTTATGTACGGACCCAAAACATTTTTCACAACAAAAAACAGGATCCATTTATAGATAGGTACATTCATTTTTTTTAGTTGTTCAATGTGAATTATCAATTGTAATTCATACAAAAAGGATGTAAAAGACTACTTTGGGTTAATTTTGGCTGTTTCGTCACAATTTTGATAAAATTGTGCTTTAATATATACAAATAAAACAAGAAACTTTATAGTGTATATTTGTCTGTATGTACAGTGTATGACATGCATTTGAGAAAAGTGCAAAGCATTATTTTTATTTTGCGTTTGCACAAATATTGTTTTATCTGAATCCTTTGTTCTGTTTCCAGGAATGTGGCTGGACCCTGGCCCAGGACGTCTTTGCCGTGGACTTCTCCATTACGCTGACGTCCCTGAAAGTGCAAAGCGTTCACCACAGCATCGCTTTCACGGCGCTCTCCTCTGTCACGCCAGTCACGCTATCTTGGGATTTTGGCGACTCTTCGCCTCCCGTCAACACTTCGGGGACAGACGTCGCCACAGCCATTCATAAATATGCGCTTCCGGGAAAGTACGCCGTTCGCCTGACGGCTTGGGCTGGACACAAGGAGGTAGGGAATGTTTTTTTGTAGCGCTGTGGCATGACGGACTGGATTATTGACAGCAATTGGGAGTAACAGAATATATGTAACGGTGTTATGTCATTACGATATAAGAATATGTAATTGTGTTCTGTTACAATTACAGAAAAAAATGCGTTAACAAATTACAGTTACATTTAGTTAAAACAAGCATTACCTACTGTGGGAATACATCCATCCATCCATCCATCATCTGCACCACTTATCCTCAGTAGGGTCGCGGGGGTGCTGGATTCCATCCCAGCTATTTTCGGGGAGTGGGCAGGGGACACCCTGAACTGGTTGCCAACCAGTCGCAGGGCACACAGAGACAGACAACCCACTCGCTCATTCCCACCTCGGGACAATTTGGACCGGCCAATTAACCTGACATGCATGATTTTGGAATGTGGGAGGAAACCGGAGTGCCCAGAGGAAACCCACGCAAGCACAGAGAGAACATGCAAACTCCACACAGGAGGTTCGATCTCATGACCTCAGAACTGTGCCTCACACGCGCTAACCACTGCGCCGCCGTGCTGCCCTGTAGGAATACAAATGTATTTAAAATTATATTTCGTATACATAATGCACCGATAGAGAAAGTGTCAATCATATCAATCACTGACTAAAGAGAGAGACAGAGAGAGGTTAGGTTTTACAGACGACGTGTACGGGACAGTACCTGTTGCGCAGATTGTACAGATTGCTTGTTTGTCACTCAGTGTTAAAGGTAAAAGCACTTTTCTTTGTGTCTGTATTTTATGTCTCCTTCTATTTAGCACTCATTTTGTTGAATCGGCTTGCAGTTTCGTTTGGCTGCTAATGTGTGAGTGTATTTTGCACTGCCAGTGGAGTTGCACCCATTTGATGAGTTCAAGGACATTTAGTAAATTTGATGAATTGTCTTCTTTTTGTATTTTGCAGTTAATTGATTAAAATCCAATATTTGATTACTATATTGTTATATTGTGAGAATGTTCTCCTTTTGTTTTCCTTTTTCTGTTTTGATTGTTTTACTAGAACTCGTAATTCTGAATGTTTTCAAGAGGTTTGGCATTCCCAATTCCAATAATTAAAACTTGAGGTTTAATCCCAGAGTTTATTGAAAATTAAGAAAGTGAACACTTGGTGTGTTTAAAACAACACCGGGATCTGAATGTAAGCTAAAACAGATCATATCTTGTCTGATACGTGAAAAGGGGTGTTTTATTTTTGCGTGCTAAACTATACTATGCGGTTAAAATTTGAGCACTTTTATTGTAGAACCTTGGTTTCCTCCAATTTCTTTTTCAATGTTACAAGGTTCATTTATGGTAGACAAAAATTAGTATTTTATTTATATGGTTTATTTTGTCTTTTATTAGTGTATTTGTTTAGGAGTAATCCAAAAGTTATCGAAAGTAATCCAGTTACATTATGTCAATGTTATAGTATTCAGATTCCGTTAGTGATAAAACTTTTCAACAGGTATCAAGTCACTGCATCAGATTACATTTTTAAAGTAACCCTCCCAACACTGTGCATTGCACATTCTTAGGTGAGTGCACGCGGAGAAGTGAGCGTGGCGTTTCCTCCCAAGCTGGAGCTGCATTGCCCTTCCTTGGCTGTGGTCAATGAGAGCCTGGAGATCAGTCTCGTCAGCTGGGGATCTCTTGGCCTCGATGTCGAATGGGAGATCACCAGAAATGATGTGCAGGTTGCCAAAGGTGAGGAAAAACCAAATCAATCAAGTCCTGAAAAGCATGATATGCTAAATATATTGATTTATATTCACATTAAAGCTACGCAAGCTCCTGTCAGTCCAAGATCCAGATAAATAGTAAATGATGTCTGGCACTATAAGACGAAATATTTCCGAGTATTCCAGTGAGGTCAAAGCTCAAATTTTTCAACTGAAGCAAATTTGTGGAGGCGTCTTTTAAAGCCTCAGTTTTTATTATATGGCAACCTCTTGTTGTCTACAAATACCTCAATAATTTAAATAAAAGACCAGTGATTTAAATAAAAAGCAAAAAAAAAATGCTAAACGTGTTATTTCAGGATATTTGTGAGTATATGACGCAATTTTAATTCGAGAGGTTGACATGTTTGGCAGCCATTTGGCTACTACATAAGCCCGGATGAGCATTTTGTAGAGCTAGCTTACCTTCAACAACTGAGCTCGGCATGAGATGGTGGCCGAATCCCATCATTCAGGCCTCTTCCACTTATGTAAGCGCTGTTTCCTTCTCTAGCCACATGCTAGCTACTTGCCGGCAGGCTATGGATCATCACTAGTTGCTATTTTTATTGTTAGGTGCTCTGCCACCTTATTAGCATTGTTTAGTATCTTCTCCTGTTAGCAGCTAAACTTTGCCACTTCTACCACCTCTCACCAACTCCAACTATTGGCTCTTTTCGGTGCTCTTTTGAGCATCTGTACTGTGTATTCTTCAGATGCACACTCTTTAACTCCATTCTAAGCTACAACTTTACCTGTAGAGGGCAAAAAGGCTGATATTATATTTTTTACCTTCGACCAGCTTCTCCTCACTGTCCAGAAGATGGAGTCTTCCATTCGCAGTCCTCCTGCTGTTTCCAGATCGTCGCGGTGGAGTCGAGCTGGACCGAAGCTCAACAACAATGTTTAGATCGCGGCGGGATTCTGGCCGTAGTCAAAAGTGACATGCTGCGTAACCAGCTGGCAGAGAAAGTCACACAGTGAGTCTTTCTTTCTGAATAAAAAACTTAAAAATTCTCCATGCTCATCCATGTAGAAAAACCTGTCAATGACAAGCTATTATACTAATAATGATGCTAAGCAAATATAATATGCTCAGTCTATGTCCTTGATTTTTATGATTTTTGATGGAATCATAAAAGCCTAAATAATGATACATCCTCTTTCATATATGAAAATGTGTTAATGCTAAGCTAATAATATTATTAAGCCTATATATTATGCAACACCTCCTGATTGAGATGATAATAGATTTCCGTACTAAGCCTCCCCCGCATGTGCCACTGTCAATTAATGGTAGTGAGGTCGAACTGGTCCATTCATTCAAGTTTCTAGGTACTTACTTGTCAGCTGACCTCACATGGACTGTCAATGCTCTCGATATTCTAAAGTCCGTCAATTCATTCGAGTCAATTTTTATCGTACTATCTTTGAATCCGTTTTACCTAGGTTAATCACAGTTTGGTTTGGTCGCGTCAGTCAGAAAGAACTGTCAAAGATGGAATAAGTGGTGAGGACGGCAGAGGAAATAATAGGTACTGGCCTTCCGTCCCTGCATAGTATCTACATCGAACGAATGAGAAAACGGACATTAAAAATTATGGACGATCCCAGTCACCCAGCTCTCAGGTACTTTGATTACCTGCCGTCAGGTTGCCGTCTTCGCTCCATTAGGAGCAAGACTGCACGTCTTAAAGAGTTTTTACCCTTCCGCTATTCGCATGTTCAACGAGAAATGATTAGGTTATTATGTATAGTATTATTATGCCAACGACGTTCCTCTGACCTATTCTACTCTAGTCTTGTTATTTATTTATTTTTAATCTATTCTATTTAATTATCTTGTATTATACATTATGATATCTTTTTTACTCTATTCTTTTACAGCTATTATGTTATCATTATTGAGACTTCTCGTGTGTAATGATTTCTTGTATATATCATGTTCATGGTTCATACTGGCTGAATAAATAAATACAATACAATACAAAAAATTACAATTTTTGCCATGGCATTCAGGGAGAGAGGAGTGTGGCTGGGATTGAGTGACGTCACGTCACCGGGAACGCTGCACTGGACGGACGGCTCAGAGGCCCGCCCTGGCGAGGAAGGGCCGCCGCCTCGCTTCGCTATCTCCCGAGGAAATGTTTGCGTCTCCCTGGATCAGCGCGCTCAGACGAGCTTGCACCCGTGCAACACCAAGCGGGCCTTCGTCTGCCGCTTTAGCCCTCAAGGTACGAACGGGGCTTCAAAACAGGAAAGGGGTGATTAGAATAACGGATGTAATGGACATACATTAGGGATGCACGATTAACAAAAAAGATCAACATTCTAGCTGAAGTTTAAAGGACTGTACAATTACAACAGCGACTGATTATAGCTGTGCTCTCCAGTGCCTTGTGCACATTGGGAAGATGTAGAGAGGTGACACAACCAAGTTGTGCTACTACTTCTGTAGAAATTAAAATATATTATGATGAGGAAAATAAATGTGTATAATCGTTCTAACAAGTAGCTCCAGTTGCTTGAATGATCAAGCCTGGAGTCAAGTGACTAAATATCATGTCTTGTTTATATCGGGCCTGAACAGACGTATATTTGACCGTTGCTAGTTGGATAACTATCAAGCTAATATTTTTTCCACATCTCTATTGCAGTGTTTTCCAACCTTCTCTCACACTTTTCCCATTCAAAAATATCCAGGCGCACTGATAGTTGAAATGTTTAAAAATTATTCAATTCTCATTTTATTTTTAAAGCTTAAAGTGACATTTTAAAGGTTTTCTCATAGTTTTTGGTCACCGTGCCTCAGGAAATAATACAGCGGAATCATTTTGTTGTAATGTGTGATTTTATTAAATTGTCAACCTATTTTTCAAGTTTTACTATAATATATTTTTTTTTTTTCCCAGAAAAAACAGAAATACATAGAACGAGCAAAATAGTTTTCAGTTTTTTTAATTAAAAACGTAAAACAACAAAATAATAATTGAACAAAGTGTTTTACTTTATTTTTTGCGGGGCAATCTTAAACAGCTTCATTCTCTAGAACCTCCTGAGCAGATAATTAGTATATAAAAAATATAAAGGTTTAACTCCCGGCTCCTCTGAGTTAAATTTTGAAGTACCCCTGGGCAAGACACTGAACCCCAAAACCCCTAATAAGCATTGGGAGCCTTACATGGTTGACGCCGCTATCAGTGTGTGTGTGTGTATGTGAATGGGTAAGTGTGAAGCACGTTGTAAAGCGTTTTGGGAGGTCTCAAGTAACTTGAAAAGTGGTATATAAATGCAGACTATCTACCATTACCATTGAATGTGTTCCCACTTTCTGATAGGATGAGAGTTAGTTACTTTGTTGATCACTGGGGGGAAAAAAACAATGGCGTCTTTCTTATTTACCAAGATAAAATTGGACAATTTTCTGCGGCACACTAGACAAGTTCTCACGGCACACTAGTGTGCCCCGGCACACTGGTTGAAAAACACTGCTCTATTGTAAACGTCTTTTTGCGTGGTCTTACGTGTCAATTTCCAGATGTAATGTTTTGTGAGGTGCTAAATAGATTTAAAAAAAACGCAAAGTTAACGCTTTCTTGTAAATTTCTGTTGCCGTGGCAACACAATCTTCAATCATCAGCAACTATTACTATCGAGGGAGAAAACATTCATCAAATCACGCGAAAATTGCCAAACTGATTGACCTTTGGAAAATGTGAAATATTCCTAAAGGAATTTTGCAATTTCACGAAAATGGTCTATGTTTCATAAAATTTGGCCTTTTATATGTCCTTCACCACTAAAGATGACATGCTTTTCATCATCAGTTGTCAAACTGTTTTTATGCATCCAAAATTTCAGGTTTTAATGTTTCCCAGTGCTTCACAGGTTGTGAGGGCTCTTTGTAGCAAGTTGATTTTTGTATTGCTTCAAATTGACTGACTAAATGATCTTCTTTGTTTCTGTTTTTGTCTGTAATAGTCCAAGTTCCAGATGCAGGAATCTACATGGTGGGCTTGGCTGTTTTTCCCTCCCATAATTCATTACTTTTGGCTCAAGTTCCTTCACCCGATCCAGCACAAACAGCCACGGCTGGCATCGAGGTGAGGAGAAATATTTTAAATATTCCTTTCTAAGTTCGTATTGTCTCTGTGCCACATTTAACTTTTTGGGGGCTTTGCTGTTCCAGTTGATGCTGTTCCCGGCCCTGAGCTTTGTTCATGGTGGTCGTCTATCCTCAATGGAGCTGGTCAGTCAGGAGCAAAGATCGTCCATCCATGTTCGATTTCAGATATACCGACCGAGCTGTTCTTTTCCAGGAACACGCTTGCTCCTGCCTGGTGAGCGTTGCCCACAAAAAACTCGTAAAATGCAGGAACATAAATAGTACTGTAATGGTATTTCCCACCTGCAAGCCAGTGTTCTCGTTTGCCCACGTCCCTGCGTCCTAGACACATTATTTTTGCTGGGGACGCATAGTGTCAAATCAACGTGCGCCCCCGGCACGCAACTTTTTTGACACAAAATTGTCATTATTACCTGATTACATTATTTTAACAAAGATTTACCGCACTCCAAACTTTTGGTCAGGCAGATCCGCCATTGTTGTTTTGGTCTTGCGGTTCGAGTTTTCGTCTGCACGCCGGTCTCGGCAAACGAGATCTCGTTGCTTCGAGATGACGTCATTTTTGTGGTGGTTGTCGTCGAGCGAAGGTTAAGTATGCCTCCGAAAAAACAGTTAGTATCAGGTGAAAATCAACACAAAATTGTTCATTTCTTCAGTGTCAGTAATAAGTCGAAACATAATGCAGAAAGTGATAACAACGGCAATAATTCCGGCACGAAAAAACGGCGGAGAAATTCTTCGGAAGATCGCGGAGGCAAGGAAAACACGTGTGTTGAAGCGACTGATTCGACAAAAGAAAATAAACAAAAGAATACTCCTATCAAGAAGGTGAAGGTGCATCTTACCAAACAATTGGACCTTGAGAAGGCATTACAATGCTGGTGGGACAGCAAACCACGAAGAATATATGAACTGAAAAATCTGAAGTTATCACTGCTTTGTATTACCAATTAACTGTTATGATTAAAACTGCATGAATATATAGACTAATGTTTCAGCGATATTATTTTGTATAATGTACAATATTTTTGTGAACTGAAAAATCTGAAGTGATAACTGCTTAGTATTACAAATTAACTGTGATGATTAAAACTGAATGAAAATACAGATTAATATAATTATTTCAGCAATATTGTTTCGTATAATATACAATATTGTTGTGAACTGAAAACTCTTGAAGTGATAACTGATTTGTATTACTAATAAACTGTGATGATTAAAACTAAATGAATATATAGATTTATATTATATGTATTTGTCGCCGATTTACAAATTTAACCTCGATAACACTAAATTTTGGGTACCCATAGAGCTCTGTTGGGACCCATAGATTTTTGAGCATGCGAGTCCCCGGGACGCATCACTTTTCACAGGTAAAATGAACACTGGCAAGCCCACATTATATTTTCCCGTGTCCATTTACAGGCCGACTCTTAAATTACTGAAAGGTCCATCAATCTATTTTAGACACTAAAACTGTGTATAAATATGGTGACCTTCAAAATGCTTGACGTGAACTTCGTCACTAATCTCAAAGAAATAATTTTGTATTTTAGGCTGTCTCGGCGGTGTGGATTGCACATCAGTGGCGATATGCATCCCTGACCCCCTTGGGAATGGTGTAAATACCGCGAGTGCTTGCCCCAGACTGCAACAATGGTGCCCGTTACAGCAGCGATGCCTGGACCTGGCCCAGCCCTGCCCGTCACCTCCCTGCGCCAACTGCACCCGAGCTCATCATCTTTCACCCTCTTCCGCCAGGCCTCGATACACGCTGCAGGACGAGGTGGCCTTCACTTTGCCTGCAGGACCGGCCGCTAACGTTCTGGTGAGGCGGTGTTTTTAAGCCCGAGTCAGCGGTACTGGGATGAGAATTAGGTCATGGTTTCCATATCGATCGTTGACCTTCACTCTGGCTTCTCAGATCCAAGATGAATTAGAAGACCTGTTGGTGTCTGCCGGCGACGTGCTCGGCCTTCAGCACGACGCCGGCCCAGCCTCGCTCCTCGACTGCCAGCCCTCGCCGACCTCAGCGTGGCGGCAACCCGTCTTTGTCCTCCACCCGTCCCAGTGGATCCTTATGGACAGCGGCGAGCCTCGCCCCCATCTAGATATGGAACCTCTGCTGGAAGCTGGTGCCGGCGGCTGGCTGGAGGAGGTCGTGTGCCCTGTCCGAGCGCTCTATGCGGGGCAGAACGTGCTCCAGCTACAGGGAGCACAATTGTCTGCTGGACTTCCGCAACCAGGAGTCTACAACATGCAGGTAAGATAAATAGCGTAGGGGGGGAATTTAGTCAACCAAATTATTCAATATCCTAAAAAAAAAAATAGGCTTTTATATGCCCGAAAATGTATACCTCAACAATGAAAGACAGAATGAGATAAATACAATTGAACCCCTTTAAAGATTTTAAATGGAGTTGATCTGGAGATGAGCAGAGCCTCTCTAGGACCTTGAAATGCTTTTTACAATGCCAATAATTTGTTCATTGTCATGCTGAATGACCCAATCTGTCACGGTTGCCCAATTGGCCCCGCCCGTGTGGCGCCAGCTGCAGCTTGTTGACAGATTGGCTCCCTGTCAGTATTTAAACTCGGTCCTGTCGGTCCCCTTTTGTCGGTCCGTCGGCGAATCTCTGTTTTTACACGACAAGTCCTTTTTCGCCTGTCCTGTTTTTAGCTCCTGTTTGTCTCCCGTTACGATCTGTTTTGATCTAGACCACGTCTGGTCTCCCGTCCCGAATTACGATTTGTTTTGATCTCAACCACGTCTGTTCTCCCGCCTTGAATAATGCTCCGTTTTTTATCTTGACCATGTCTACTCTCCTCTCCTGGCTTTCGACTTGTTTCCGATCCCGTTTTTCCTCTTCTATTCCGGCTACTGACCCGTTTTTTTTTCGTTCCCGCCACCGCCATCGCTCGACACGGAAGTCCCACTTCCGCGTTGAGAGCGACCTACTCCCCGCGACCAGCGATCACCTGATCGTGTGTGCAATCCTTTCCTGTCTTCCCAATAAAACTGTGAGAAACGTTACGCGAGTGGGTCCTGTTTCCGTTCTGTTCATGACATAAACATGTTATTTTTTCACTTAAAATCTCATTCCGCATGATCCAATAATGCCTTCCTTCACACAGAGTAGTAGCTATGGAGTTATTTGGTTTCAATTCTGTATTATTTGTCCTCCAAACTGAGAAGTTATGTCCTACCGAAAAGTTCTATATAGGTTTTCCATCTGAAAATACAGCATCACGCTATGCTGAGTTCACGGTAGTAAAGAGGGGAATCTTACATAGAGTCATTAACATAGGCCAGAAAATCATCACCTTCTCTCTACCTAGAGAACATTGCAATTCTGTATACTTCCTCCTCCAAAAAGGTTAATTTCTATCAAAAACCTCTATATTGGGGGCATGGAGTGCTTTAAGCAGGGTAACACTGCAGTATTTTTCAAACGGGCCTCTCTCATCTTTTTAAGTGGGAGAAGATGCACAATTTGTGGTTGACAAAATATTTTTCCCCATCATAAAAGTGTGTTCGATCCCAACAAGTATTATGCTCATATCTTTGAATCATCAAGCTGAAGCGTGAGACAACTGCAGACTATTTTTTCTTTTTTTTTTAATTCCAGGTGACCTCTGCCGAACCTTCGTATCCAAGTTCAGCATCGTGCCCGTTGCACGTGATTCCTCCTTTAGGTCTAAGGATTCTACACCCGCCAGTTTGGAACGGGAGCCTCTACCTGCAATCCAACAACACCGCCGTGCTCCTCCACGTCCAGTCGCGATTCGCCACCACGGTTTCTCAACGAGGAACCAATCACAGCGTCAGCTTCCAGCCAAACTGTCCTTCTGGTTTTGCAGCCACACTGTGTAAAACCGGGAAGGAGCTCAGCGAACCAAGTTTGTACGCTGTCCTGAATCTGAACTTAGCGGCGGAGGACACAAGTGGGGCGAGCATTCAAGTGGAGCTGCTAGCTTCGAATAATATGACGGAATCCCGCTTGACTGTGAGGGTTCATGTGGAAGAGCTGCTGAAGGGACTGATGGTGCAGCCCTATCCTGCTCACCGAGTGCTGATGGAGTCAGTTGTGGTGAGTCCATCAGGTTGCCATTTTTTATTTTACTGCTGCTTTCATCAACACTTTGGTTTGTGGTTTAGAGTTACACGGCATCGGTGCTGGAAGGCTCCAACCCCACCTTTAAATGGACTGTGGATGACAAGCCCTACTTTACCTATTACAACAGCGTCCTCAATGTTATCTACCAGCATGCCGCTATCTACAAGCTCACAGTGAGTTCACCGCAATTATTTATCATCTTACACTATAATATTTTCGTGTTTGTCATTTATTTTCATTCTAAATACTGAAAGCCCCAGTTTGTATTAAATAGTTACCCCTAGTGGTGTATAAATATTTTATCAATTTAAAGAAAATACCATTGATTCAAATAGATAGATAGATACTTTCTTCATCCCCGTAGGGAAATTCACACTTCCAGCAGTATCCTTGTGTTGAAAATAAAACAATAATAAAGTAAAAGAAATATCATACATAAATACCCAATGTAACATGTTGATATAGAGGATTTAAATAGTGCTACATAAAATACACACTGTAATAAAAATAAGGTAATATGCAATGTACTCCCCCGGGTGGAGTTAAAGAGCCTCAAGGCATGAGGGAGAAATTATCTCCTCAGTCTGTCCGTGGAACAAGACTGTGACAGCAGTCTGTCGCTGAAGCTGCTCTTCCGTTTGGAGACACATGTACTATTTCATAAACATGATTTTAGGTTTAGAAATTTGTAATACCATAAGACAAGTTGAAGAAGCTGACGTCTTACGACTTCAGAAGCCCAAATGACCATTTTGCCAATTTATCTTGTCCCGATGGTGCGTTTAGCACTTAAAGGCCACTTATTGCACGTCTCGTGTTTTAGGCCTTTTGGACATTTTTTTCACTGTTTTCTTTTCTAGCAGGCTATGGCTTGCCGCTAGCCACCATTGTTGTTGTTGGCTGCTCCGGCTTTCTCCTTCAGTCTCACTTGAATTCCACAGCCGTTAATGCAAGCAAATGTCGCTGAGTTCCGTCATTCCAGCATCTGTTTTATTTTTCCTCGACTTTTTCCTTCTCTAGCCACTCGTTAGTTGCTTGGTTGCAGGCTATGGCTCTCTACTAGCCGATATTGTTATTATAGCTGGTCATTGTCAATAAATATTGCTTTGTCCTTCACTGTCGATTGTATTCCACAGCTGGTCTTTTAGAGTCCTGTGTTCTGGCATCTTTCACTCTTTCTTCATTGTTTCCTTCTCTAGTTACTCATGTTAGCCAGTTGGCTGCTGGTTATTCAGGTTCCTGACGCTAGACAAATCCTGCATTACTTTTGCGATATTTTACGTTTTTTTTTGTAGCCTAAGGTCCGAGCAACTCCATAACTTGGCTCTTTTCTGCCGCTCCGGGTTTATCCGGCTCGCCCCGTCATTCGCTGTTTCTTCCAGGGATTATCGGCAGCTTTCATGTCCTGTCACTTGCTGAAATTTGTCTTTGCCTGCTAGGCTTCTGAATATTTTGCAAGAAATATCTTTCTGGCTTCAAGTTATCCCAATCTACAACTACCTCAAGTGATGAATTACTACACTACTGTTACTTTAGAGAAAGACCACCATATAAATAAAGCCCAAAGTTTGAGGAGTCTGATTAAAAAATGTTATTGAATATTTTTATATTTTTTTTTTAAATGCCATCAATCCGTGTCCTGCAGGTGACGGCGACAAACCACATCAGCAGCCTGACCGAGTATTTCAACGTGACGGTGGACCGTCTGCAGCCAATGAGCAACCTGAGCGTCATGGGTGTTCCCAAGGTGGTCCCGCAAGGCTCCACTCAGACCCTCATGGCTTCCGTGCTACTGGACATGTCCGTCTCGGCCACTTTTCGGTACGAAAACATACAAGACAAATCTTTCATTATTTCAAGGGGAAGACTCCTTCTTCCTTGTCTTTTCCGGTCTGCTCTTTCTCTCCTAGCTTTGGATTTATAGCTGTGTGGTTAGTGCAGATTGCTGACTCCGATTTTCCCTTCCACTCTATTTTCCTTGTTGACTTTTTTTCTGCTTTTTTTCCACATGCACATGAGCGCTTTCCACAGTTTTTCTTTCTTTCCAATTATTCCCTCACAAACTCTACATTGCTTAGTCAGAGTCAATGCCCTATTTATTTAACAAGGCTCTTTTATGCCCCACAGTACATTATAAAGCGACCCCTAGTGGTGCACAAATGCTTTTGCAAATACAATGCATTCATTTAAAAAAAAAAACAATATTGTTTAAAATAACAAAAACATACATACTATCTCACAAACGTGACTTTTTTTAAGATTCAAAGGCGTTCAAATTTGTAATTATATTTCACAACTTTTTGACATGTTTATCTGCTATTCTACTTCTACTGAAGCCAGAATGTTTTTTTTAGACAGCTCACTTGTCCCAGCGGTGCTTTAAGCACTTAACAGCCATTTACTGCACACAGCTGAGCCCTGCATGTAATGGTCACCAAGTCCTGACATTAATGCATTTGGCCAATTTTTCCAAGCTGTTTCCTTCTTTAGCCACTCGTGTTAGCCACATGGCTGCAGACTAAGGCTCACTGTTAGCGGCTGTTTTTATCATTGGCTGTTTATGCTTCTTCCTTTAGCATCACTTATCTTCAACAGCTAAGTTCTGTGATCCAGACTTCTGGCATGTTGTTTCCCACGGTTAATCTTCTGTGAGCACTCATGTTAGCCACTTGCCTGCAGGCTAAGGCTTGCCGTTAGCAGCTATTGTGATCGTTAGCTGTTCCTGCTTCGCTTTTCATTGTCACTCGCCTTTCACAGCTGTTTTGTGATTCAGAAATATGGTGTTTTTCCCCACTGTTTCCTTCTCTAGTCACTCATGAAAGCCAGCTGGCTGCAGGCTATGGTTCACCTCTAGCTGATATAGTTATTGTCAGCTGATCCGTGTGATTACGGAAGTAGGCTTCCGAATTTTGTAAACATTTATTCTTCAGGCTTCCATTGTGCATCTTCTTGTAATGTGAATGCTTCAGATCCATTCTAAGCTACAACAAACTCTAGTGGTGAATTATGATACACTGACAAACTATATTATTGTCAGGTTGAGATTTTAATATTTTCACATTTTCCCTGCTGCAGCTGGTCGTTCGGCGATGGGGGATATAAAGAATTTGAGTTCAAGCCTCCCTACGCGCCGTCGCTTTTTCACGCCAACTCTCCAAACCAGGTTCTCCTAAGCAACAACATCACGTATATCTACTCCCAACCAGGTATGTTCATGTCAAATTTTCAGATAGAGATCATATTTGTGTATGGATAACACGAGGGAAAGCATTTAAGTTGCATTGTATATTTGATGAGATTCTGAAGGAGATTTTGGCACGGATTTCAAATCAGAAATGTGTTTTCTCTACGAGATAAAATCATCATTCCCCACCCTCCACATCAAATTACATTTCCATAAAACCCTATTCCGTCTTAATGCGTGTGCGGAAATGAATTTCATTTAGTTTTAAGTTTCAAGTGAACCAAAGAATCGGAATATTGCAATTTCCTTTGACGTTTTCTTCATCAGATATGAGATTGTTTCTCTTAGCATCACAGCCCCGCTTGTGCTATTCAGTATATATCTTCACAGATCATTTCTGCCCACATTTTTTCCACCTCCAGAAGATTCATATAGTTGTCAGGGGACTAGATTTGAAATACCGATGTAGCAGTTTGATATTCCCTGACGTCCGTCAACTTGGCAGTCCGAAGAAATAAAAGAAAAAAATATAACAAACCAAACAAGAGTAAGAGAATACAAATGGAATTTGAGGAGCTGTGGTGGTAGGTTTGGCTTGCATGAAATGTTTACCATTTATGTTATACAGTATTATAGACAGTTTAAGTTCTTTTGATGATAAACAGTTTAAAAATAAATCCAAATATCTAATATCTAAGTCTTGCTATGATTTAGGGTTGGGCCCAATGCATGGAGAAAAATAAAAAAAAGGAGGCTTGCTTGAAAAGGATGGTTGTTTTATAAAAAAATCCCAGGTAAAAAGAAAACAAACAAACCTGACATTACAAAGACAACAACATGACCAGCTCTGTAGTTGACCAGAGTTGATTTAAAGAGCTGGAGACAAATTAGGCGTAGGTGGGTGCTCTGCAGGCACTACCCCCAGTTTGCCGCTCTCTAAGGTAGAAATGGTGTCCCGGATCCTGAAAACAAAAGTCTGTGGCTTCCAGGCAAAATTATATACCTGATTTGAAATCAGTACACTTAATTGGCTTTACAAAATATATATAATTGTCAGGACCAGAACGAAAACAGGTCCCAATTGCGTCACGTTTCTCACAAGTTTTATTGAAGGAAAGAGGAAGGGCAGCGTCCGCGATCCGGTGCTCGCTAGACACGGGAAGCAAGTCGCTCTCGCAATCGGATTGTGATCCGAATACGGAAGTGGATCTTCCGTAGCGGGCTATGGCGGCGTCAGGGACGGAAAAACAGGTTGATAGCTGGGACAGGAGAGCAAAAGCGCGGTCGGGATCGGGAACGAGTCGCAAGCCGGGACGGGAGAGCAGACGTGGTCGGAATCAAAACAGGTCGTAGCTGGAGACAAACAGGAGCAAAAAAATAGGATAGGTGGGAATCAGGGTCGAAAAAGGCTAGCCTTGTAAACACAGAGGTTTGCAGACGGACTGACAACAGGTGATTGACAGGACAGGGTTCAAATTGTGACAGAGAGCCAATCAGAACCCGCGGCGGTTGGTGCCAAATGAGCAGGCGCAGGTGAATTGCATTGGTAATCATGACAATAATATATTAGAAAATATATATCATATATTTTCAAATTAATCTAATATATTTTCTAATGCAACAAATGAGTTCCGCAGTGTAATCCTCATGACATTTTTTTATCTTTCATCCTTTGACTGTGTCTCTCCAGGAATCTACACGGCAGTGGTGTCGGTGTCCAATCGTTACGAGAATAAGAGCCAGAGTCTTAACATGAGCGTATACAGCCTTCTGACCCGCGTGGAAATACAAACCGAGCCGCCGCTCCTCCTGGCTGGCAAATCGGCCGATTTCGAAGCTCATCCTCTGCCCTCGCCGTACGGCATCCACTACGTCTGGAACTTCGGAGACGATTCCGCTCCGACTCAAGGCCGGCGCGTGGCGCACACATATCCCCGGAGCGGCCCATTTCGGGCCTGCGTTTCGGTCAACAACAGCATCAGCTACGCCGACGCTTGTGCCGAGATGTTTGTGTTTGAGGAAATCGAGGATCTGAGCGCCCAAAGCTCGTCCCCTACGGAGCTTCACAGCCCCACCGTGGTGACCGCGCGGCTGGCGGCGGGAAATAACATCACATGGACCTTCTGGATGGGCGACGGCAGCCGTTACGTCACGTCGGAGCCACGTATATCGCACAGCTACGCACAACCTGGCGACTACGTGGTCAATGTTACGGCTTCTAACGCGGTGAGCTCCGGCTGGACGCTCCTCTCCGTGCAGGTTTACGTCTTCCAAGTGGTCAGTGTGGAGCCTTCCGGATGCGTGGAGGAACAGACACCTGTTGTCTTCGACGCTTGGGTGTCTGGAAACGCATCTGCCGTCGTTTACGAATGGAGCTTCGGAGACGGGAGTCCGAACGAGACCCACCTGGGGAATCCCAAAGTCTCGCACCGCTACGAGATGGGCGGCCGCTATCGTCTCTTTCTTCGTCTGTCCAGCAACATCAACGAGGCCAGGTTCTCCAAATGGGTGTGTGTAGAGCCGGCCTTAACCAGCGTCAACCTGACTCTGGAGAAGAGTAAAACGCATTACGCTGTCGGAGAAACCATCGGGCTTCAGGTCCGGGCCCAGCCCGACTACCGCTATCGCTATCGCTGGAACTTTGGTACGGATGAAGGAGCTTTGTTAATCCGGGACACGACCTTCCAGGTCGTGATCATGTACAAGAATGCTGGTCACTACACTGTGACTGTAACCGTCTTCAATAACATCTCCACAATTAACGCAAGTGTTATGGTGAAGGTGCAGATGGCTATAGGGCCCGTTGTTATTCTGCACAATGGCACCAATTCCAACTATCTTACCCTGGGGAACCCCTATTTTTTCACGACAGTAACCTCATCTCCCGACGTTACTTACACCTGGGACTTTGGAGACGGCAACTTCTTAGAGGGGAACGGTGTCCCCTACACTTTTTACCTGTCAGGAAACTACAACATCACCCTGACAGCATCCAACGACGTCAGCAGGAACCTCAGTGTTCTCCCCGTGTCCGTCCTGGCAGCCATCCGCGGCTTGAGCGTCAACTCCAGCCTGATTAACGTTCCCCTTAACGCCTCGGTCCACTTTGAGGCGCACATGGATGAGGGGGACGATGTGCGCTTCTCCTGGATCTTGTGCGACCGATGCACCTCCATCCCAGGGACCCACACCATGTTCTACACCTTTCGCTCGGTCGGCACCTTCAACATCATCGTAACGGCGGAAAACCTTGTGGGCGTGACTCAGGCCAGCATCTTCCTGTTTGTTCAACGTGAATTGGAAGGGCTCAGTATTTCTCACGAGGAGGAGATGGGGTTAGTTGGAGACACTGCTGTGGATGCTTGTTGCTTTTCCACAAAGCGCTTTCTCCACCTTCATGCTGTCCTGAAAGAAGGAACCAACATGACTTTTACGTGGGACATCATCAGTGAGGTGGATCTCATCAGCTCCAGGTTCAACATCAGTGGGAAGACAGTGGAAGTAAATTTCTCATCACCGGGGCCGGTGGTCTTCTTTCTTCGAGCGGCTAACCTTCTAGGTCAGTTGTCCGTCAACAGAACCATCCACTTTTTAGACCCGGCTGCAGGAGTGTCCCTGCAGATAAGCAGCAACCCCGTTGCCATCAACACGCAGTGTAATCTGTCAGTGTCCACTTTGGAGGGCTCAGACCTGCAATATGATTGGTCTGTCAATGGAAACCCGCTGCCGTGGAAAGAAGCATGGGGGACTCATGCCTTTCTCAGTCCCGGCCTGTATCTGGTGATCGTGCAGGTCTTCAACCGAGTGAGTTCTGAGTCGGTGTCCCAAAGCGTCAGCGTCCAGGAAGTCGTCTCTGGACTCGGCTTCACCGCCACCGAAGTGACCGAGCACAATTTCGTAGCAACAGGTGTCCCCATTCTCCTCCGCGGGGTTGTAGCTAAAGGAACCAACGTGAAATGGATGTGGAACATTGACGGAACAACACAACTGGGACAGAACACGTCGGTGGTGTTTCAGCAACCAAAGGCAGCCCTCGTTACTCTCGAGGCCGCCAACGATGTCAGTGAGCAAACACTGTCCAAAGAGTTCTTCATTCAGGATAAGATTCAGGGATTAGAGTTGCTGGCGAGTAAAAAGTTGGCAGTGGTGGGCGAGAGGGTGGAATTCACCGTTTCCATGGCAGCCGGCTCGGACGTGGAGCTGATTCTCAGCATCAGCGGCGATGCTACCGTGAGCCCCCGAATCAACCAGACCTATGTGCACGTGTTCACCAGAGTGGACACTTACATGGTCAACCTCACTGCTCACAATCAGGTGAGGACATTTCACTTATACATTTTAGCCACCATAGCTAAAATGTAATCACCGTTTTCTGACACAAGACTGTACCAACTTTTTTAAATGTTCAAATGGGTCTAAGAGTAAGTTGTCACATTATTATTGCCATTATTATTTCATTTTTAATGTTAATGACACAATAGTAAGCTTATATTCTGCTTCCCATTCGTTTGAAAATTATGGAACAAATTTACTTGACCTCTGTTTTGACAAATATACAGTAGACCCCGGAAAGCGGCAGTAATCTGTTCTGAGTAGGGATCGCAAGGTTAAATCGTCATTTATAAGAACAATAAAATAACTAAATAGTACAAAGTAAGTACTACTTATGTGGAATATACATGTGCAATTTTATTTATATGTGGTGTGATGTGACTTGAGCTGGTCGAGTGGAGTAGCAGGTGGATGCAGAAAGGTGAAGGTGAAGGCAAAGGTACCATAAAAATAGAAAAGATTTTAAACCTTCCATTTGCTAAGATTGTAGTGCCCTTAGAAGATTTCCCTTCTTTAATCGCCTCCTTATTTTTAATAATAGTCCAGATTGTTGATTGGTTATGGCTATGCATCCTAGCGAGGGTAGTGTTTTGTGTGAATTTCGTTTGTCTTTGTTTTCATGGTTATCATGTTTTTGTGCATGCAACGTAATTTGTTGTCGATGTCATATGGGTGGATAATATCTGTAGAGGGGCTGTAAAAAATCTTGTTTTACACAGTAACGTGGGGACGCCGTATCCCAAGTGTCTGTTGGATATTAATTCCCATTCCTGAAGTATTATTTTGTGCAATATTGCATGCATTTTTCTTGTTAATATGGACGCAGACGACCCAGAAACCGCAGTGAAAATGTGACACAAGCTTCTTGGTGTTCTTAAGAACTAACAAACAATTTAAATACCAGATAAGCTTCAAGAGGCGCCACCTCCAAGTGGAAGTGATGGAACCAGTCCGCGGACTGTCTATTCAAGGGAGCTGCGCTGCCATCCCAGTCGGCGTCAAGAGGTTATTCTCCGCCAACGTCACCACCGGTAAACCTGTCAGTTTTCTCTGGACTTTCGACCTTCACCACCTCCACAAGACGTCACATATCGGCAAAGAGGTAAGGTCAACTCAATGTGTGATCCTCCCACCAGGAAGTGCGCTGATTTTTCCTCCCTCTGACCTCCCAACCACCAGGTGGCCTACGTTCCGGAAGAAGCCGGCTTCTTGACTATCTACCTGAAGGCCTTCAACGCGTTGCACGCGCAGAACATTAGCAAGCACATACTGGTACAGAACCTTCTGGCGGACGCTGTGCTCCACGCAACGCCTCAGGACACTTTTGTCAACAAAAGCGTCACCCTTGTGGCATCTGTCATGCCAAGATCCAATCCTCTAGAGTGCTTGTGGGACTTTGATGATGGATCCACTCTGTTTCTCACCAACACCACCACTGTGGGCCATGAGTTCAAGTACCCGGGAAACTACAAAGTCCAAGTAGGTTTCATGGATGATTATCTCCGAGTGTGTTATCTCTTTTCTAAGAAAAGGTTGGGCATAGCTAAATGTAATTACTGTAGTTTCCAAAAGGGGGCACCATGTCGAGTGTATCGCAAACGTAGAGAAAGCAGGTAAGCTCTGTTGAAGCAGGTGAGAGCAAAGGGATAGAGATCACTTTCTAGTGGGTCGCTGAAAGCCACGAAACACATAGGACCCCGTGATCATTTTACAGCCCTTGCCTATTTTGTAGTTCAACCAGGGTCCCAGACAAAATAAAAAACATGGCTGCCTCTTTTTAGAACAGGGGTGTCAAACTCATTTTAGCTCGGGGCCACATGCTAGAAAAAGAATCTCTCAGGGGCCGGACTAGTGGATTACAGTATAGCGAAAGTAAGAGGGTGAAAAAGGGAGAAAGGAAAAAAAGAGAGAAGTGAAGAGAAACAAATGAAAGGGAGAGAGAAATAAAGAGAGCACAATATAGAAAAGGAGAAAGCAAGACAAAGGGAGAGAGAAAGCAAAAGAATGAGAGAAGAGAAGGAGAGAGAGACAGGGAAAATGAGCGAGTGTGAGATACTGAGAGAGAGAGAGAGAGAGAGAGGGGGAGAAAGAAAGACTGCGGAAGAGAGAAAGTGAAAAAAATACATGGCTAAAGAGAGAGGGTGAGAGAAAAAAAAGACAAAGTGAAAGTAAGGAGAAAAACAGCGCAAAAGAGAGAAATAAAAAGAGAGGGTGAGAAAGAAAGAATGTGAAAGAAAGAGTGAAAGCAAGAAAGAGAGATTGAAAGAGAAAGTGAAAAGTGAGAAGAAAATAAGAGAGCGTGAGAAAGACAAAAAATGAGAGGAAGAAAGGGAGAGGCCGCTAGAGTTGTTTTGTAAGTGGCACCTGGCTTTGGCGACATCAAGTGGCCATATTTAAAACTTCAACTCATTTTTCTATTGTGCTTCATTTTGTAATGTCTCATTTTCAAAGCCTTGGCGGGCCTGATCCGGCCCGCGGGCCACTTGTTTGACACCTGTGTTTTAGAATGTGGGGAGTGTCTTGTACCAAATTGTACTTATTACCTTACTCCTTGCCTGAACTTTGGAGTGTGCAATCCAACATTTACTTTTCTTAAGAATTTGGTCCGGATTCTGTTGGTTACCAACAACTCATCTACGTGTTTTACACAGAAATGAATCACTAGGTAATCTGAAATACCGGTGTGTGAGGCATCATGGTACAATAATATACATCAAATCAATTTGGTTTTTTGAAACTTGCATATTGCAACAACGTTAAAACCCACTTTCCGATTGTGTGTTGTTGTTGTTGTTTTTGTTTGTTTTTTTTGTACTATTTTATTTATTTTTTGCCTTGGTGTCCAGGCAGTTTCTTTCAAATATCGTTAAAGTCCTGTCTTCAGGGTTACTGTCAGTTCCCCTACACTAAGTATCAGGTTTTTTTTAATTCCACCAGGTAAACTGTAGCAATCTGGTGAGCTGGGTGTTGGCTCGGGTGGACGTCCACATCAGCGTCCTGGATTGCGAAGAACCTGAGGTGCAAGTGATTCAAGCTCCCCGTCTGGCCATCTGGAGATCTCAGCCCACCTTCGTGGAGGCCACCGTGGACCTGAAAGGCTGCGTGCTCTACGACGTGCAGTACTTGTGGCAAGTCTTCACCGCGCCTTCCTGTGACAACAGCCGCCGTCTTCTTCCCTCGGGGATCTCCACCCTGCACCCGGCCCCTAACTCGGAAGTCCTCCTCTCGGCGGAGGTGGACGTGCGACGCCTACAACTGGCCTTGCCTAAGATGGTGCTGGCGACTGGGAACTATACCTTGGTGTTTTCCTTGTCCTATGAAGGTGTGCCGCTGAGGAAAGCGGCCTGTCTGCCGCTCAGCGTCATGGCTGCCAGGTCAGTCCAAACTTTTTATTTCGTCAATTCTCAAACCTTGGGTTCGATCAAGGGTCTCAAACTTAATTTGCTTGGGGGTTGCAGAGATAGGGTCCAGGTGAGGTTTTGAATTCTAATTGTCTTTATTGTCATTGATATGAGTGTTATGAAGCATCGTGTGCAACAAGATTATACATGGCACTCCAGTGTAAACATTTAAGAAAGTATTTAAAGAGAAAAAAAAGATCTCACACTTTTACAATTAATAGGCAAAAGAATCACAACTTAGTGCTTTAGAAATTGGCCGAAGTTATACTAATAATGCAATCAAAAAGAATAGTGCATCACAACAACTGTCAGGACCCGAACGGAGACAGGACCCACTCGCGTCACGTTTCTCAGAGTTTCATTGGGAAGAAAGGAAAGGGGTGTACACACGATCCGGTGATCGCTGGTCGCGGGGAGCAGGTCGCTCTGAACGTGGAAGTGGGACTTTCGTGGCGAGCAATGGCGGCTTCGGGAACGGAAAAAACGGGTCAGTACCCGGGATAGAAGAGCAAAAACGTGATCGGGATCGGAAACAAGTCAAAAGCCAGGAGAGGAGAGTAGACGTGGTCGAGAACAAAAACAGATCGTTATTCAGGACGGGAGAACAGACGTGGTCGAGATCAAAACAGGTCGTAATTCGGAACGGGAGAGCAGACGTGGTCTAGATCAAAACAGATCGTAACGGGAGACAAACAGGAGCAAAAAACGGGCGAAAAGGGGCTTGCCGTGTAAAAACAGATTCGCAGACGGACCGACAAAAGGGGACTGACATGACCGACTTTAAATACTGACAGGGAGCCAATCTGTCAACAAACTGCAGCTGGTGCCACACGGGTGGGGCCAATTGGGCGCCATGGCAACCGTGACAAAAATAGTGCTATAAAAAGAAGTGCAATAACATTTAGTAACAACAAGAACAAAAACCAAATAAGTCAAAAAATATAAATTTTCACAAAAAATAAAATACACAAAATAAATCACAAGATATGTTTTCATAGTTTTGTGCACTCGCTTAGGTGGGGATGGCCCTGAGGGAAGAAGCTGTGTTTCTGAGCCTGTTCTAGTTTTGAGGGACCTGTAGCACCTACCCCAAGGGGCAACAGGTCAAAGAGGTGGTGCCCGGTGTGGGAATTGTGTTTCATAATGTTAATGGCACTGCTACGGTATTGCAAGCCGGCAACGTCCTCAAGACAAAATAAAGACGTTCACTGGACAGTCTTAAAGCTGTGTCAGAAATTCTAAAATGCGAGAGGCCAAAATCGCTAGCTATAAAACTCATCCAGGAATTTGTGTGTTATGCAACAACTAGTTGGCAGACAATCACAAATACGGAATGCTGCATCTCCACGCCCAGATATGACCTCATTTGAGGACCATCTTTCTATATTTTCCCCTCTGGGAAGTTGTACAGTGGAACCTCGGTTCTCGACCATAATCCGTTCCAGAGCCCTGTTCGAAAACCGATTTGGTCGATCACCGAAAATCATTTTTCCCATTAAAAGTAATGTAAAAATTGTTTTAATCCGTTACAACACCCTGAACGTTTACCATGAAAGTAAACATGAAGCTAACCCAGCTAATCGTACGTTCGCGTTAGCGTAATCTTCCGTACGAAAGATTACGCTAACATGAACGTGTAAAAATAAAAAAATCAGGTCGTTTACACGTCATTTAGCACCGGGGTCTCCACAACAAGTGGTGAGCGGTTAAAGGATAAAGAAAAGATTTATGAATAGGATTTCTTACCTTTGTGGTGGTCTGCAGAAGCCATGCTGTATTCCTGAAAGAAGGGAAACTCGCACATCTTCTTCATATTTTGCTATTATTTCTTTCTTAAATGCACTACTCTTCTTTTTTCACCTGCAGCAACTTTGCTGCTTGCACCGACCTTCTTCCGAGGCATAATTAGTGGTTAAAACACTCCGTTCACCGATATTAAAAACGAAAGCAAAAAGGAGTGCGCGCTCACATGACAACAGTTCTTCACGAGGGGTGGGGGCAATCTACACCCGTACGCCGCTCAGCATCGCCCCTAGCGTACCGGCGTTCGAACTCCGATTTTTTGAACAAAAAGTGAAGCAAGAATTTCTCGAAATTTTTGCTTGAGAACCGATTTGTTCGAACTGAGAGGCGTTCGAAAACCGAGGTTCCACTGTATTCATGTATTTATTTTAATTGCCATGATAACTTCCAATGCTAATTAAATGAAAAATGCTTACAAGTTGGAGATGACACAACCTTCTATGTAACATTTCACAGTCACCGACTAAATAAATTGATAAAACAGATTACCGGATCGCAAAATCACAATCTAGGCTCAGGAGTTTGCAAGCATTCAGTTGGCTTTCAGATGAACGCCCTGCCCTCTTTTGCTTTTATGTCTCAGGCTAATGCCCATCATCGAGGGGGGCACCTACAGGGTGTGGTCCAGGACTCAAGACCTCCAGCTGAGCGCAGAGCAGTCTTATGATCCCAACATGGACCCTGAGAACCAGTCACTCCTCCACTACCATTGGGAATGCCAAAACACATCAAAGGTGAGATAAAGATTGTCAAAAAATAGCCTACACATAAGGCTCATTGCTCAATATTTGAATCCATCATCTTATTGCACAACTATTGCATTAATTAATGCCCCAAAACTTTTTCCTCCTCACATAAAATCGACAAAGTTTCTTCATTGCTGCATCTGTCAGTTTACAATCTTTGCTTGTACATGGCTTGCCAGAAGCATAGACTTACACTATATGTGGATGGATACAACTGTGATATTCACTAGATATGGGTGGATACAACTGCGGGATTTTTGTTAATGGGGGCATAAAATAAAACAGAAATGCCCAGGAGAAATCAATAAATATACATGAGGCTTTTTAGCGACTAAACTGGAGTTTGTGTGTATCATTTGCCTCTACTACAAGTCCCACAGACCTTAGCAAATCAAAAAAATCCCTTATGAAGAACACTTCAATAATGAGCACAAGTAAACAAATTCCTTTTGTTACGTTATAGTACTCATCTAACATTTTCTGATATAGCAGAGGGCAGATATTTTCTGCTCATTTTAAAATGAAATAAAAACGTGTTGCCATTTTCTGCAGTCATAATGTATTTTTTTTTGTAAAGTATGTAATAAAAAAATGAAGTTATTTTATTACCCATATCATTAGTTATTGGAAGTTAAAGGTATGTATTAA
The DNA here is from genome assembly GCF_059441175.1 of Urocampus carinirostris. NCBI lineage: Eukaryota > Metazoa > Chordata > Actinopteri > Syngnathiformes > Syngnathidae > Urocampus > Urocampus carinirostris. The sequence goes on from NC_142356.1 coordinate 3,401,637, forward strand.
TACTTAGTTGAAAACAACAAGGCAATGAATTTACATCCAAAATCAAACATATATCTTAGATAGATAGATAGATAGATATGTGTTGAAAAATAAAATAATAAAATGATATAGAATACAAAAATACCCAATATAACGTGTTGATATAGAGTATTTAAATAGTGCTACGGGAAATACAAACTGTCATAAAAATAGGGTAATATGCAAATGTGGGGGTGGAATTTAATGTGGGCTTTTACTCCCCCGGGTGGAGTAAAAGAGCCTCATGGCATGAGGAAGAAATGATCTCCTTAGTCTGTCCGTGGAACAAGACTGTGACAGCAGTCTGTCGCTGAAGCTGCTCTTCTGTTTGGAGATGATGCTGCGTAGTGGATGTAACGAATTGTCCACGATTGACCGTCTTGCATGATAAATAAAGTATAATAGTAATGGAAATTCTTCTTCACGGTCTCGATTCCTTCTATCCGCTTTAACCCCTTTCTGACGTCGCGTCTGCAGGGTCCAGAACACTGCTCCACCCTCAACTTTGGTTTGGGCTCCAGCGGCCCCGTCCTGGGAATATCGGGCTCCGAGTTGGAGGCGAATGTAGAATACACCTTCAAACTGTCCGTCGGCAAAGACGGAATGAGTGCGGAGTCCACAACGCAAACTGTGAGTGTTCAGATAACGACAGCGCTTGGCTACATTTGGTTAGAATATTTAATAGAATAGAAAGGAATAGAAAATACCTTTATTGTCATTGTTACAAAATGGCTTAACATATTGTGACAACGAAATTGGGCATGACACTCCAGTTTCACACATTCACAGTGAGGTAATAAAGCCAAGAAGATAAAGGAACAGAGAAGATAAGGTTATAAAACAAGGAGGATAAGGTTATAGTTATAATTTACACGATATTTACACAAGAAATGTCGGCATGGAGGATGTTACATACAGTTTGGTATCGAAATACAGTTTGGTATCATAAGGGTTTGTGCAATTATACATTTGGTGCAAAAATAGTCGTCATAGTGCAAAAAAATAGTCAACATATGCATTTGGTGCAAAAAATGGTCATCATAGTGCAAAAAAATAGTCAAACATTGTGCAAGGTAAGCAGTAAACATAGTGCAGTCAACATGTGCAAGAAACATAGACATGAGTACCATTTTACGTTCGTATGAGGTTGTGTTTTTGCAAGAAAAAACGAAATTTAAGGTTTAATTTTAGGATGCATGATATTTTAAAGAAAAAATAACTGTTAGCCTCCTAACCATAGTGCATCCCTAGTTTGCTTACTTTCACTTATTCAACAAAATGTCTGTCTTCTTAAAAGCCATTGTTGGTGCTTTGATTTCCTGTTTCCTTTATACTTTCTGTGGCAGGTTCTTGTCCAGAGTGGCCACATCCCTATGGTCTATCTAGAGTGCGTGTCCTGTCGAGCGCAGTCCATTTACGAAGTCAGCCAGAACTCCTATGTTTACCTGCGAGGGACCTGCACCAACTGCCAGGGCTTCCATCGTGGGGTAAGAAGCACCTTGTTTAAGTTTTCAATATCAATTTTTGGGCAGGTTTTTCCCAGAGATTTGAAATTCGGGTTTTGTTTAGACCTTGAGAAAAAAAAATGATGAAGTCGACTTTAAAGCTGCATTTATAGCAACCCCTAGCGGTGTATAAATACTTAATGCATCAATATTTTGCACCGGTTATCCTCACTGGGTTCACGAGGGTGCTGGAACCCCTCCCAGCCATCTTCGGGCAGTGGGCAGGGGACACCCTGAACTGGTTGCCTGCCAGTCACTGGGCGCGCAAAGACAGGCAATTCAATAGCTCATTCACACCAAGGGACAATTTGGTTGATTTGGCAATAAACTTGGAATGCATACTGTCACGGACCAGGAACGGAGACGGGACCCAATTGCGTTCGTTTTACTCAGCTTTATTTAGAAGGAGGAAAGGAATTGCATCCACTATCCGATGATCGTCGGTCACAGGTAGCAGATCACTGGGAACGCGGAAGTGGCACTTCCTTGTCGAGCGAAGGCCCTGTCGAAAGTGAGAAAAAACAGGTCGATGGCCGGGGCGGAGGAGCAAAAATATACACGGGTCCAGAAAAGAGGTCGGCAACGGGAATCACACAGAAAACAGGGCAGGATAGAGTCGGAGAGTCACAAAAGCTTGCCTAGCGTGTAGCATAGGTTCGCAGACGATCTGACAAGTGTTTTCAGGAAGGCGGGGTTTTAAAAAGAGTACAACAGCCAATCTGGGTCCGTGGCTGTTGGCGCGATCAGTAATCATGACACATACTTTTAGAGGAAAACGTAGAACACTCAAACATCCACAAGTCCGGTAGCTGAAATTAAACCCTGGTGGTGACGCACTTACCACTCAGCTGCCATAACGCCTGCAAAAAGACTTCATTTATTTGGATCAAATTGCTTTGATTCAAACATTAAGCAACATGTCATGTACTATCTCATGAATTTTAGGTTTTGTAAATCTGTAAGTAGCAATGTAATAAGAATACACAAATTGAAGAAGCTGACATGTTTTGCTGCCATCTTACTACTACAAAAGCCTGAATGACTATTTTGTGCAGGTTAGCATACCCCGTGGTGCTTTTAGGACTTACCACAAGCCACTTAGCTTCCACAGCTGAGCCCTCCTTGTGAAGGTGTCCAAGTCCTGGGATTTAGGCGTTTGACACTTTTTCCACTGTCTCCTTCTCTAGCCACTCATTTAGTCACCTGACTGCAGGTTATGGCTTGACACTAGCCATTATTGTTTTTGTAAGCTGTTTCTGTGTCGGTTCTTCTGCCACTCGCCTTTTTAGAGCAAGGGAATGTTGCCGAGTTCAGTGATTAAGGCATTACGCACAATCTTTGGCCTTTTTTCATCGTTTCCTTTTCTAGCCACTGTGATTTGAGGTCCACTTGACAAATTCTGGTTCGCTCTTGCAATCTATTACCGGCCTTTTCAGTAGCTTCCATGTCTAGCCGTTAAAAATACCTACTTACACCTGATCTGTCTGACTCACTCCATTTATTGGCTCTTTTCAATTTAAAATCTTTAATTGTTGCTAGCAGGGATTAAAAGCAGCTCTCATGTCTTGTTGCTAGCTGAAAATCAAGAAAATATGGAAGTAAACTTTTCTAAGTGGATCTTCAGAGCATCTGTTGTGTGTGTTCTTTTAATGCACACACTTCAGCACCATGCTAAGCTCCAACAACCTGTCGTGGTGAAGTATTATGCACTGTTGTTTTAAAATGAGAAAAAAAGCTGTTCTGCCAATTAGGCAGTTTTTTTGGCGGGGGGTTATAATGCAATTGTACGACATGTTCCTTCATTTTTGTGGATGTTCCTCAGAAATGGACGGCGGTGACTCTGCAGAACGAGACTTTGATCCTGGACTCGTCCTCTACCACCACGGGGAAGGATCGCATGAACCTGGTCCTGCGCCAGGGCGTCCTGCGTCACGGGGACTCTTACATTTTCACCCTGCACGTGACGGACGAAACGTTGGACGGCGAGGGGGCCGCCTCCATCACCCTCCACCACAACATGCCACCCTCCGGGGGCGAGTGTCACCTGAGGGCGGGGGAGGATGGAGGAGGATGGACCATTCGCACATTGTTGGACCGGGTGCACTTTAACTGCTCAGGTATTTTCAGCACACTTTGTCATGGCCCATGTTACCATCAACTGGGGCAAAAAAGGACACCCATTGGATTAAATTAGTTTGAAGGCAAGGCAAAAAAAACAATAGATTATTAAATTAAACCCACTTAAAAAAATGAAAATAAAAGAATAAAACAGACATATTTAAAATAAAATACATTAGAAAATAAGAAATTTTAAAAAATGAAAATAAAACAATAAAACAGAAATATTCAAAATGAAATAAATTATAAAATAAGCAATTTAAAAAATGAAAATAAAATAATAAAACAGAAATGTTTAAAATAAAATACATTAGAAAATAAGCAATGAAATAATTAAAATAAACCTTGAAAAAAATGCTAGAATAAAAACAAATAAATAAATTAAATTGAAAATAAAATTATTTAAAAAAGGACTAAAAATACTAAATTAAAAAAGATAGAAAATGAAAAAGATAAAACAATTAATAAAAGAACAAAAAGCTAAAATAAAAGTAATTTAAAAATCTAAAATAAAATACATTAAAAATAAAAGATAAGAAAATATTTCATAACACAAACAAATATGAATTAAAAAGTGTCAAAATAAATATGAAATGCATTTTGAAATATAAAAATCATATAGAAAATCATTAAATAACCTGACATGAAAAAAAATAAAATACATTGGAAATAAAATATATTAAAAATAATTAAAAAATAGCAAAGAAAGAAAAAGAAAAGAAAAAAATACAAGCAAAGAGAAGACTCGAATACACAGTTCTGAGGTCATGAGATCATACCTCCTGTGTGGAGTTTGCATGTTCTCCCGGTGCTTGTTTGGGTTTCCTCCGGGCACTCCGGTTTCCTCCCACATTCCAAAGACATACATTTAAGGTGGATTGGCCGGTCCAAATTGTCCCTAGGTGTGAATGAGCAAGCGAGTTGTCTGTCTCTATGTGCCCTGCGACTGGCTGGCAACCAGTTGAGGGTGTCCTCTGCCCACTGCCCGAAGACAGCTGGGATGGGCTCCAGCACCCCCGCGACCCTACTGAGGATAAGCAGTGCAGATAATGGATGGATGGACAAATAACGAAATATTTTTAATAGACTTTTTTTTAAAGTCTATTAAAAAAAAAAAGCGTTTTCCCCCTCATCTCATTATCTCATCTCATTAGATGCACCGCTTATCCTCAGTAGGGTCGCGGGGGTGCTGGAGTCCATCCCAACAATCATCGGGCATTGGGCAGGGGACACCCTGAACTGGTTGCCAGCCAATCGCAGGGCACACAGGGACAGACAACTCGCTCGCTCATTCACACCTAGGGACAATTTGGACCGGCCAATCCACCTGAAATGCATGTCTTTGGAATGTGGGAGGAAACCAGAGTGCCCGGAGGAAACCCACGCAAGCACGGGGAGAACATATTTATGTTTTTAAATGGCAGACAAAAAGATTGGGCTCACTCTATAAGATTTCAAACACCTGCTAATATGTGTGTTTTTTTTAACTCATACTAACCTCTCTTGTTTTTGTTTTTTTTTCTTTAAATGTTCCCAAAATTGAACGATTCCTCCCAAACTTTCTCGCAGGTTACAGTGATCGCGGCGTGTCGGAGAGCCCCTTGCTGTACAGCCTGTTGGCGACCCGATGCCGGGAAGACTACTGTGAGGAGTTCTGCGTTTACAAAGGCAGCAGCCCGGAGCATTCCGCCTTCCTGCCGCCGGGCTTCAGGTCGGCTCGACACAGAGTGGCCGTGTCCATCACGGTGGAAGATCTCCAGGGGGCGACTGTCACGGCACTAAACAAGTGACTGATTTTACAAAAATATATTTGAATTTAATCCTGAAAACAGAAACACATCTCCTTTAACACCTTATTACTAATCAGTCTTCTTAATCGTGCCTATACTCCCTTTAATGAAGATCTTAATTTATAAGGCAACATTCAAATCATTAACTGTGTTTGTTCCCAGGTCGATTGAAGTCTTGCTTCCAACTGCCCCAGCTGCATATAGCAGTCTGCCTCACTGGCTGGCTGAGCTGACGGACACCAGACTTAAACAGCTTCTGGAGCAAGGAGACTCCCAAAGAGTCCGGGAGCTGTCCTTGGCTCTAATTACTGTTCTCAATGAGGTAGGAGGGGCCCGAGTTAAAAACATCCATCACATAACAATGACCTGTAAAAACCATCAGCAAGCCAATCCATGTATTTTTTGTGATTATTTTATATGGTTATTCCTTTTTAAAATAGGGTGTTGTTAGTTTGTAATTTTTGATGGATAACAGTGGAACGGTGTGGCAGATAAGTCAGTTGTTGTTTACAGATGACACAGCGCTTGTGGCTGATTCTGAGGAAACATTGAGAATATTGGGAATGGAGTTAAGAAGAGTATGTGAGAGGCGTAAGTTATGTGTGAATGTTGGGAAGAGTAAGGTGATGAAGTGTTCACGTGATGGAGTGGGCATGGCTTTAGAAATAAGGTTGCATGGACAGGTGCTGGAAGAAGTTGAAAGCTTTAGGTACTTGGGTTGTGATGTGGCTGCAGTTGGTGGAATGGAGTGCGAGGTATTGCACAGACTGAATCAAGGAAGAAAGGTTTTGAGTGCTCTGAGAGAGTGATGAGCAACAAGAGTACGAGTATGGATGTTAAAAGGGGACTGTATGAGAGTGCGATTGTGCTGACTGTGTTGTATGGTGCAGAGACTTGGAGCCTGAACGCAGATTTGAGAAGGAAATGAAATGTTTTTGAGATGAAGTGTTTGAGGAGTATGTTAGGAGTGACAAGTTTGGATAGATTGAGAAATGAAATTGTGAGAGACAAAACTGTAGTAGTAGTCGTGGAACTGAGCAAGCGCGTGGATAAGAGAGTACTCGGTTGGTTTGGACACATGGAGAGGATGGATAAGAAGCGAATGTTGAAGAGAATCTACAGAGCAATGGTAAATAGAAGGAGACCAAGAGGAAGGCCGACATTGACGTGGATGGATGGGATTATGAGTGCACTGCAGGAAAGCGGTCTAAATCTAGTGGAAGCTAGAGCTATTGTTGGTGATGGGAATGAGTGGAGAGGTGTTGTAAAAGGATAGTGGGATGTATAGACATGTTCTAAGGGATGGGCAGGGCACCCGTATTATGCGGCAGGGGTAAACCAGCGTAAGCTGTCGGGCTCTGCTGTCGAACAGAAAAGTGTGTTGTGTCACCCTGACCCGAGTGACACGGCCGCTTTATTGTGTCCCGTTTCATCTGGAGGGACAAAAGCATGACCAACTTGGGTGCCGAGGTGCCTAACTTGTTTGGGTTCTTGGGCATTTGGGTTGGCCATGGTCCAAAAAAAATTTGTGTGTGATTTTTGCTACCTTTTCCCTTTTTTATTTCTTTGTTTTTGTATGTGTTTGTCTTGCTGTCGGTCACCCCTCCTGAGGGATATGACCAGGGTAGATAGATAGATAGTATGTGATCATTTCAGTAGACTGCTAGGATACAACATGAATCCATTCTGTGGGGGGATTGAAACGTTTGAATGATGTACGGCCCACCTCCATTCCAACAAGCACCCCAAAGATATGTGTGCCTTCTTCTATAACTATATTATTGCAAGCTTTGTTCGATTGTTTTAATCTTTTCTTTTCCCTTTTGGCATCACTTTAAGTCTTCCAAACCACAGCAAATAGTACAGAGTCTATTAAAATACATTATTGTATCGCACAAATTAGTAAAGTCTTTATGAATCAAACATGATTCTGAATTCAATTGAGAGAACGTCATTGCGGGATTAGTTCAGATAATAGTAAATTTGCATTTTCTTGATGACATGACGCAAATCAATAGCAGACCGGCAACTCATAGGACGACGACCAATCGCAGACATCCATCTTAGAGATGAAACTCATCATGGACATGAAATCTCCAGTTTCAGTTTTGAAAGATTAAGGTTCAAACAAGAATTTCTAGTTGATGTCGTATGGTGGGGAAAAAGGCTGTATAGAGGACCAAAAATACATCTTATTCCACATTGTAAGTCAAAAACACCGAATGTAAGAACACTGTAACCCGGGGATCTACTTCTCTTCCTATTAACAGTGTCTGAAATAACGACTGCCCAGACGCCTAGGGCGTGCATCTTTTACGTCGGGCGTACAACTTACAAAACGTTTCCGCCTGAGTGGCCGACAACTTTTTCAAGGGGAAAAAAAAAGTATTTCGGTTTTTATTTTTTATTTTTATGTTTTAGACAGGATGGAATGATAGCTTGTTACAAACGTTTGCTTTATTCCGATTTCGAAATCTTCGTTCGGTTTGGGAATTTCGAAATTTCGGTTCATTTGGCAATTTGCATACTCTGCAGCCAATGAAAAGCCTGCATCGAATAACTTCGTGCTTCCGGACTTTCCCGAGCCTTACAAGGTTCATTTGCATATCATTTTCCAAATTAGGCGCACAGAGAACACAAAAAAAATGGAGAAGTGGTTAGGAATCAAGCCAAAACCTCAGCCCCAGAAGAAATATTCAAAAGAAGCTAACAAAATTGATGACGCTACAAAACGTAAACGTACATTAAAAGCATCGCGGAAAGAGGAGTTCACGTGGCTTGTAGCAGACAACGCAACGTAAACAGTGCATGAATGAAGATGAGTCGATACAGGTACATACTGATGGCAGATGGAAAACAGCGATGTTATATACATGCAATGAATGTTAGAAGTAGATTTATAATAAACTTAATTTTAAAGTGTTGTTCTATTATATAGTCTGATTATCAATCTGTAATGCTTTGCTTTACTTTATTGTGTTTAAAGTTTTGAAAAATGGGCTGGGCAGGAAAGTTGTCTGCCCTGGTGTCCGCTAACTTTTTGTCATAAGTTTCAAACACTGCTATTAAATACATATTTACAAATCTTTGTTAGAGAACATCATACTTTTTAAGATAATTTATTTTGATCAGATTTCCAACATATTTAGCAAAGTCCATTTTTTATCACTATCAGTACGAGCAGAGCAGGCGATCAACCCGAGTGTCTCAAGCAGAGCGCGATGACCGCGTCCGGGTCCGCAGCAACATCACCCGAGCGCTGACGGCGCTGGATCTCAACACCGTCAGCGACATCCAGCAAACTTCTGCGGCGCTGGCTCAATGCACGGTGAGTCATAGCGAGACAAAAACAGGAAAGGAAGATGGCATGCGTGATGGCGCGGTTCTCTACGCTTCGTCAGGCCGTCAGTCGAGAGTTCATCTGCGAGGAGTGTCAGAACAGCACACTCAACAAACTGGAGTCCATGTTGGAGATCCTGCAAAACGACACTAAGCAAGGAACGGTGACGCCAACCGAGATCGGCGACAACATCCTCAATATCATGGGTGCGTCCTCCATCTTATTTTTACCCATGAATCAGCACTTGATTTCTCTGTTTACACTTTTCAAATATTCATCGGCGAAAAATGCACTTTGTCTTGATTCTAAAGAGGAAGCCGGAACTGATGTTGGTGTGCTCATAAAATGTTGGTGTTCAGGGACAAACAAAAACAAACAATTGGTCTCAAAACAATTCACAAAATGTCCAAACAATAAACAAACCTGACATGCCAATTGGAGTTGCACGATTTTGTAAAGAAAAGTGTGTTTTGTGTACTAGTTTTGTTATTGGGAAGATCATAGTGACATGCAAACGTACTTCGAGATGACGTTATTACCGAGTGAGAGTATACGACCGTAAGAAATAACAACTATAGATCTACAACTAAAAACAGAATTGCAGTTGAATAAATGGTCTTTTTGGTCTTTCTACAAAAGTACCACAAGTTGGAGTTACTCTCCTTCCAGTAGAAGAAAGCGATTTAGAGAGCAGCTGTAAAAGTGTTTAGAACACATACTGTATTAAATGAGTAACTTTTATGTATAAATCCTTTTTTTTTTTTTTTTTTTTTTTTTTAGCTAGTATTTTTGTCTGGCTCACGACATTTTTTTCAGTTTATTATGGATCTCTCAACATTTTCACTTGCTGTACCCTGCTCTAGGGGATAATGTGCCAGATCCTGACACTTCTCCTCTTCCCAAAAGGTGACCTCATCCATCAAGTCAGCCAGTCAGCATCGTACGTGGACGGGGCGTCTACGGACTCGGCACCTCCGTCTATCATGTTGGGCGTTGAGAACGGGGGTATGCAGCCGGCCCCCTCGCCCCCCTCCTTGGAGCCGCATCCTCTGCGCGTGGCGGCGAAGGCTTATAGCCTGTCCTCAGTCCTCATGCTCATCTTGATGCACGGCCGAGTCCTGAACGAGGAGCCGCTGGTGTTGCGCGGCTCGGAGATCGCCGCCACCGGGAAAAGGGCCGACCCGCAAAGCTTGCTCTGTTACCACGGCAACAGCAGTCCAGGTACGTGGGCTCCCCGCTCGTCCATGAGGACGAGGTGCATCGGTATCATGTACCGTCTGCTCTGCCCGTAGAGTGCCAGCGCTTCTCCATCCCGAGAGCCTTCAACAGCAGTCTCGGCAGAGCCGCTGCAGGCAACGGTGTCATGCAGTTGCTTTTCCAGGTGAGAGTGGCACTTCGGGGCTGTCGTTATTATCCAAAAGTCAATTGAATACTCTTATAAAGGAGATTTGTCTAATAATAGACTGCTCAAGTGTCCGTACACCGAATGGAGCTAGGCAGATGCGTTAGTTGTTACCTGAAGTGACTGGAGCTACTTAAATGTAAATGGTCTGCATTTATATAACGCTTTTCAAGTCAATGTAGACCTCCCAAAGCGCTTTACAATGTGCTTCACACTTTTCCCTTTCACACACTCACTAACCGATAGCAGCGTCAGCCATGCAAGGGGCATTAGGGATTCAGTGTCTTGCCCAAGGAAACCTCGACATATAACACGGAGGAGCCGGGAATCGAACCTGCGACCTCTTGTTCCCAAGACGTTATGCTGACAGCTACATGCTAATGGCTACATGCAAACGAGTCTTGCCAACCACTTTGTGCTAAGCGTTACATGCTAACGAGTCATGCCAACAGCAACATGCTAACGGCTGCATGCGAACGAGTCATGCTAACGGATACATAATAATGAGTTATGCTAACCGCTACATGCTAAGGAGTTATGCTAGCAGTACATGCTAACGAGTTATGGTAACGGCTACATGCTAACGGATACATCCTAACGGCTACATGAAAATGAGTCATGCTAACGAGTTATCAATGTGAATGTAAATGTAAATGGTCTGCACATCTATAGTGCTTTTTAAGTCAATGAAGACCTCCCAAAGCACTTTACAATGTGCTTCACACTTTTCCCTTTTACACACTAACTAACCGAAGTGACATTGGATCATTTCTCAGCTATCTAAATAGCAGCGTCAGCCATGCAAAGCAACGACCTTGTATCTGAATTGCATTAGGGATTCAGTGTCTTGCCCAAGGACCCTTCGACATATAACACGGAGGAGCCGGGAGTCGAACCTGCGACCTCTCGATCCCAAGACTAGCGCTCCTGAGCCAAAATATACTCCCTGTGTCACCCATTTTGTCACTTACTGTGTTGATATTAATGTGATCTAATGTAACACGCTTACAACGGTCTTCAGGTTACCCAAAAATAATTCTTTAGATTTCACTTAAAGTCCGTTAAAAACCACAACAATAAACCAGTTTTCGTGTTAGCTTAGCGGTCAAAACCCTTTGCCCTTCTGGGTAGGGTACCTGTCAGACAACACAAGCGTTCCTTATATACATCCAACAATTATCCTGTGCTACCCCATGGCTACAACAAAAATAACAATAATTGACATACATACGTTTGGCTCCTACACACTGAGTAAATAAAAACAAGGTTGGTATTTCTGCTGAATACGCACTTACTTTGAGACAGCAGTCTCAGATTGAAAAATTTCAAAACTCTTCATTTTTGCTCCTTGGCAGCTGGAGTCCAACCCGTTCCCCTTCAACTACGTGGCCAACTACACCGTCTCCACGGAGGTGGCGTCCATGGAGTTCCGCACGGAAAACGGCACCCAGATTCCCATCTCCGGCCTGGACGACAGCCTGGCCATCACGGTGGCCGTCAATAACGGCACCGGCGCCGAACCCGGCGTGCCCACGGCCGCCGCCGCCAACATCAGCCAGTGTGATTCCGTCATCATCAGGGTGGCCACGGGCAACGCCAACAGGCGGGCCGGACTCTTTGTGCAGCTCAACTTTACGTCTTTGGAAGGTGAGTATTGCTGTGATTTGATTCGACTGGGTGAGATGTTCCTTCACTTTAAAAAAAAATCATGGTCATTTTTTTAAGTGACAGTGATAAAAAAAAAATCACAATTAGAGGTTGTAACTAAAGAAGACTCACTACAGAAGCCCGAAAGATCACAAGATTGGGAAGCCAGCTACCTATATTTCTTTGCGTGAGAATTTCAGCTGGGAAGGGGACAAAAAAGTTTGAGAAAATCCCTTCCAGCAAACAGCATGACTTAGCAATCTGGATACATCCAGGGCGGCTGAAACGTGCCAATAGTTAGAGTTGTTCAGAGTTGATGTTAGTGGCTAACTATAGCGAATAGTTGTCATGATTACTGATGTGGCTGCCCCGTTTGCGCCAACAGCCACGAACCCTGATTGGCTGTTGGACTCTTTTTAAACTCCCGCCTTTCGAAAAGAACCCGTCAGATCGTCTGCGAACCTATGCTCCCAGCTAGGCAAGCCTTTGTAGCCTCTGACTATATCCTGCCCTGTTTCCTGTCTGATACCTGTTGCCGACCTCTTTTCTGGACCCGTTTGTTTTTGCTCCTCTGCCCCGGCCATCGACCTGTTCTTGCTGGAAGTTCTTGCTATCTGCTACCCGTGACTGACAATTATCGGATCGTGGATTTCTTCTAAATAAAACTGAGTAAACGAACACAATTGGGTCCCGTCTCCGTTCCCTGCCTGTGACAATAGTAGGAGAAGCTACTAAAAAGGCCCATAAAATAATGCCAGGGCAAAGCTGAACCTTGAATCATCGGAACCAGAACTAATAATGGCTAGAGAAGGAAAGATTGGAAGAAAATCAAAGTAGAAAAGTACTAGTTTCCTAAATAATGTGTCTTGGTTTGCCGGATCAACTGAGGAAGGCCAGTGACTCTAAAGGATAAACCAGGAGCAGCTAACCATAACAATCGCGGCGAGCAGTAGCCTGTACCCAATTGGTTAAAATGAGTAGCTAGAGAAAGATACAGTAGAAAAAAGTGGATAATGCCTGAATCATAAGATGCAGGGACCTCCGCTTGCATGACTAGCTGTGGAAGGTAACACTGGAAGACAAAGTAAGCTTTATTTAAACAGCAGCTAAGAATTGCGGCCAGCAGTGAACCATATCCTTCAGTAAAGTAGCTAAAATGGGTGGCTAAAGGAGTAAACACATAAAATAGAAGTATTACTTAAATTATAAAAATGGTCTACCAGTGGAACATATTTTTTGCGTGGCTGGCAAAATAATCTCTTGTGATTTCTGGTTTTAGGTGTAAATGTATGCCACAGAACCTTTCACAGTAACTACCCAAAACGTCAACTATGTGTGACACATTTCACATGCTTGCAGAGAATTGCAAAAATATTCAATCCTATTTAATTCATCAAATAATGTTTTCACAATCTTTAAGCCAGGTGGCTAACATGAGTGGCTAGAGAAGGAAACAGTGGAAAAGCAAGAAATGTGTAACTTAAAAGACCCATATGGTCTGCGGGTGGAACGAAATTTTTGTCTCCCTTTTAAAAAGTGTCTCAAGAATTATTCACCCGGTAACTGATTCTGTTTTTGTATGCAACTCAGATGCGGTATGGGAGAGGACCAAGGAGCCATACATAGACGCCTACCTCCATTCCCACGAGCACCCCAACGAATTCAACCACACGGACCGGAAACACATCGCGCTGGGCATGACCCGAAACCCGCTTTTGGATCACCGGCAGTACACTTTTTTCCTGTCACCCGAGTAAGATCCCCCGCTCTGAAGTTTCTTCGTGTTTTGTCTATGGTCTTTCTACAAAAGTACTACAAAATTGGAGGGATTCTCCTCTCAGTGGAAGAAAGCGATTTAGAGAGCAGCTGGTGTTTTGTTTTTCCATAAAACGTCCGTTTTATGCCGCGCAGGACCTACGACACCACGTCGGATCACTTCATCAACGTGACCGCGCCTTGCCAGCCGGACCGTCCCTCTGCCGGGGTCCACCTACAGGTGGCGCTGTTCGCCTCGCTGTGTCAATACTTCAACGAAAGCGACAAGCAGTGGCGGACGGACGGCATGGCGCCGCTGGCCGAGACCAACGCCAGCAGGGCCGTGTGCCGCACCCGGCACCTGACCGCCTTCGCCGCCGGACTCTTCGTGCCGCCGCACGCCGTTAGCTTCACCGTGCCGGTGCGTGGAACACTCTAGCGCAGGGGTCGGCAACCTATGACATGCGGGGTTGACCAGTGGCACGCAAGCGAACGGCAAAATAATAATCTCATTCCGCACCGCTTATCCTCAGTAGGGTCGCGGGGGTGCTGGAGCCCATCCCAGCAATCATCGGGCAGTGGGCAGGGGACACCCTGAACTGGTTGCCAGCCAATCGCAGGGCACACGGGGACAGACAACTCGCTCGCTCATTCACACCTAGGGACAATTTGGACCGGCCAATCCACCTGAAATGCATGTCTTTGGAATGTGGGAGGAAACCGGAGTGCCCGGAGGAAACCCACGCAAGCACGGGGAGAACATACAAACTCCGCACTGTAAGTCCGGTAGCGGGATTTGAACCCACACAGGAGGTTCCCAAGACCTTAGAACTGTGCCGCACACGCGCTAACCACTGTGTCGCCGTGCTGCCCTCAAAATAATACCTGAAATTTAGACATTTTCAGTTGCGCACCGTGTTATTTAGAAGCTGTACTATAAAAGCGCTACAGTAATCCCTCGGTTATCGCGGTTAATGGGGACCAAAACCACCCGCGAAAAGTGAAAATCCGCCAAGTAGCGACGCACCTTCAAAAATGCTTTACATTTTTTTTTATTATTATTTTTTGATTATTTTATTTTATCATTATCATTTTTTAGACCCGCGAAGCTCTGAACCCGCGAACGTGGAACTGCGAAGTAGCGAGGTCCCACTGTATATAAATCCAGACCATTTACCATTTACTTTAGTAGAGTTTGTCGAGAACCGGCTTCTTCGGCTCGGCTCACTAAAAGGAACCGGCTCTTTCGGGTCCTAAATGGCTCTTCAGGTTGTTTTTGCTTCTTTCATCCCAACATGACCAAATATTATGTAAAATTATGCACAAAATGACTTAAAGGAAGGGGGGAATAGAACAAAAAAGAAAAAAATACCAAAATGAAAAAGTAGTGAAAAGCTGAGAAAAAAAGAAAAATTACCCGGTGAAGTTCTGTGGACTCATTTTCCAGCTCTGTTCTTTTCAGATGCGGTCCGGACCGCCCAGCTTGGTGGTTTTGCTGGTGTGCGTGCTGGGCTTGCTCAGCTACCTGGTCGCCGCGGCGATTTTGCACAAGCTGGACCAGCTGGATTTGCGCCGGGCCGCCGTAGTTCCCATGTGCGGCGTTGACGGACTCTTTAAATACGAAGTTCAGGTGAAGACGGGATGGAGTCGGGGTGCAGGTGAGCTACTATTACAGGGGTCAGGAACCTTTTTGACCCAAAGAGCCATAAAGGCAAAAAATGTCCCAAATCAATGTAAATATGCCATTTACAATTTGTCTTCCACCTTCAGTTAAGAGTGTTGAGGCCATTTTTTTCCATGAAATTTGTCCTTAATAACGGTTTCAAAACAATGTGCATGCAAAGTTCTTTTGTAAAAATGTCACAAATTCCTGCAAACGATAATCATATCGTCATATTATCTTTCGGTGTAGACTGCATTGAGCGAGAGAGAGAGAGAGAGAGAAGGAAGTGCCTTGCGCTGTGTGCAGGGATCCGCCTACCTTGTCATGTTTGACTTTTTCCCACTTGTTCCTTCTCTAGCCACTCATGTTGCTAAGTTCTGTGATTCAGTGTCCCGATACTTGATGTATTTTGCGTTGCTCTTGCAATCTTTTACTGGCGATTTTAGTAGCTTCTCCCGCAAGCTGCTGAAGTTAGAAACTTAAACCAGCTCTGACCATCTCCATCTATTGCCTCATTTCCGCCACCCTGGGCGTAATCATTTTGCTGTTTATTTTGTCGTCGCCTACTGGGATTAATAGCAGCTTTCATGTCCTGTCAGTAGCTGAAATTTATCTTTGCTTACGCTTCCCAATTTTGCCACGTGGTATTCTTTGGGGGGGGGGGTAGCATGGCAGCGCAGTGGTTAGCGCATGTGCGGCACAGTTCTGAGGTCATGAGATCGAACCTTCCTGTGTGGAGTTTGCATGTTTCTCCCCGTGCTTGTGTGGGTTTCCTCCGGGCACTCCGGTTTCCTCCCACATTCCAAAAAACATGCATGTCAGGTGAATTGGCCGCTCCAAATTGTCCCTAGGTGTGAATGAGGGAGCGAATTGTCTGTCCCTGTGTGCCCTGTGACTGGCTGGCAACCAGTTCAGCGTGTCCCCTGCCCACTGCCCAAAGATGGCTGGGATGGGCTCCAGCACCCCCTTGACCCTACTGAGGATAAGCGGTGCAGATAATGGATGGATGGTATTCTTTGGGCTTTCTTGGTGTGTCTTCTTTGATTCAACATACTATTTGTACACTGTCACATTAAGGAATAGGTCTCTCTCATGTCTCTCACAGTAGAGAGTGGCTTTTCTCGGAAATACAGTACATCGAAATCAGGAACATCCAATTAAAAAATGAGTGCAACGCGAAAATGTTTTCTCAAAAGAAAGCGAGTTCTGTCCCCATACTGATGCGAGTGTCCATGCCATCAGGCACGACGGCTCACGTGGGAATCAGCCTGTACGGTCGCGAGGGCCGCAGCGGCCATCGCCATCTGGACAGCAGAGGAGCCTTCACTCGCAACGCCCTGGATATCTTTCACGTGGCCACCGACACCAGTCTGGGCAGCGTGTGGAAAGTCCGCGTCTGGCATGACAACAAGGGTAACGACACCTTTTCTCACCTCAGCTAACACAAAACCATGCTGTAGTCGTCTCACAGGGTTCCTTTGCTTCAGGTTTGTCCCCAGCGTGGCTGTTGCAGTACATCTTGGTCAAGGACCTTCAGACTGGAAGCTCTTACTACTTCCTGGTGGATGAGTGGCTCTCCGTAGACAACCTCGACACTGATGGGCGGCTAGAAATGGAAGTGGAGGCCTCCGGTAAGAAGTGAAATTCGAAACTCATCCCTGGTGCTAGAGAAGGGGTGGCGAACATGCGGCTCTTGGCCAATAAGAATGTGGCTCTCTGCCTCGTCATATTTTCTATATACTGTGGCTGTTTGCTTCGTTTCATGTTTAGTTTTGTTTCCCCTCTTAAAACACACTTGAATCCATCAGAGTTAATAATAAATAATATTTTGAAATTAGATTGGCAGATTTTTTGTTTTCATGCTGCTCCGGACACATAACTGACTGCAAATCATCTGCGTGGGTTACGTCTAATGCCAGTGTAGTGCCTAAATCCGACTCCCCTGCAAAATCCTCTGCGCTTCCGACAAAAGTGATCGTATTCTATATAATAAGTTTATTAAAACAATTAAGTGCGATTGTATTCTACAAAACGCGGATATAGAAGTCACCAATACCGGAGACGAATCAATGTACGCTATGATATCCACGATCACAACTAATTGTACACAAATAGCCTTCATTTGATGTACGATAATAGCCATATGTATGTTTTTTTATTGCGAATGAAACCCTGGTTGCATTGGATCCCGCGGTGTAAACAATTTTTTTTCCATTTAAAATCAAACTTCCCTGCCTATACTGTTTGCAAAGTAAGACACACTTAAAACCTATTGTGTTTTTTTTTTTTTTTTTTGCTTTGGGATCCAACGACAGAGGAATACCTTCACTTTGTGATGTGTTACTGAAAAGGTGTCCAACAAATCTAGTTCATTTTTATTCCTACTATTATTAATAATCATAGTAATAGTATGAAAAACGTCTGAAACTCTTCAAAATCCCTGTGCTGACATATTTATGTCACAGAAGGTTACCTTAGAAGTCACAAGTCTGTATCTCAAACACTTAAAATAATGTTTGTATTTTTTCAGTTGGATCCTCTGCAATTCAAATGCATTTTTTATGAATGAGGTAATATTTATCTTACGGTCAGCATGAAATGATTCTTCTCATTGATGATCCCAAAGATGTATCTGCGGCTCTTTGACTCTCACAGTTAAAAATTTCGGCTCTTTGTGTCAAACTTGTTCGCCGCCCCTGTGCTAGAGCCATCATCTTCTACGTTTGCTTTGTCCAGACGAGTGCTCTCTCTGCCGGCTGCCCCGCCTTCTGCGCTGCGAACTGCAGAGGGCGCTGTGCGAGAGTCATCTGTGGCTGTCGCTCTGGGAGAAACCCCCTCGCAGCCCCTTCACCCGCTTGCAGAGGGCCACTTGTGGCGCCTTGCTGCTGCAGCTGGTCTTGGCCTTCAATACCTTGTGGTACAGCGTTGTGGTAGACAAGAGAGTCAGGTGGGTGAGGCTTGTCAACATCTCCATTTTGTTTTCTATAGTAAACCCCCGGATTATGGCCTATTTAGCTTATGTCTTCATGTTACAATGTGGAATTTTTTAAAAATACCAGAATAGGCCACACTACAGTAGACTCCAGGATACACGACGTTTTCACTTTACAGTGTGGAATGAGATTATTTTTTGGGACCTTCTTTGGGACATTTTTTCCACCATACTACATCAACAAAAACATTTTTTGCATGCCCAAACACGTCCAAAATCCATACTTTGCGACATTCTTTCACAGACCAGGAACAGAGACTGGACCCAATAGTGTTCGTTTTTACTCAGTTTTTATTAAGAAAGAAAGCAGTGCTTGCATCCACGATCCATGATCCATGGCAGGAACGCGGAAGTGGCACTTCCGTGTCGAGCGAGGGTAGTCGTTGACAGTGCACACAACAGGTCGATGGCCAGGGCGGAGGATCAAAAAAGAAACGGGTCCAGAAAAGAGGTCGGCAACAGGTATCAGGCAGGAAACAGGGCAAAAATAGGTCGATGGCCGGGACGGAGGAGTAAAAGCAGAAACGGGTCCAGAAAAAAGGTCGGCAACAGGTATCAGGCAGGAAAACAGGGCAGGATAGTGTCAGAGAGTACAAAAGCTTGCCTAGCTGAGAGCATAGGTTCGCAGACGGTCTGACGGGTTCCTTTCGGAAGACGGGAGTTTAAAAAGAGTCCAACAGCCAATCAGGTCCTGTGGCTGTTGGTGCCAACGGGGCAGTTACAGGTGCCCCGAATCAGCAATCATGACACATTCGTAATTGTGACTGGATGAGGTATGTACTTTATACATCTCTAAGATGTCTGTTATTGGTCGACATCATTAAAAAATGCTGGTAGGCTATTGGTTTGCATCACGATGTCATGAAGATGCTGATATCCTCATGGTTGAACTCCTTCCCACAATGCCTTTCCTTATATCAGTTAAGAATCTTGTGTGCTTCCTTAAAACTTAATATATATATATATTAAATTTTTTGACCTGTATTTATTAGCTATGAGTCCCATGGCTAGCAGGGATGCTAACGAGTGAGCAAAAACATGATAAACATGGAAACAAAGCTTGAGATGATCAGAAATGCGAAGAAGGGACACGTATGGTTACCCTCACTAAGAAATATGGTCGTAACCTATTGACAATTACTGAGAAAAGGGAGATTAAAACAAAAAAAGTCTTCAGGGCATGACAAGCTTTACTTTTAATACCCCTTCTGCATCCACCCATTAACCCCACTATATCAGGTAAAGTCATGTCTCTCCAAAGGGAAATATCATTTTGTGTTTCCTTATCATGTATATTTATTTATAAGGCTATTCATTAATAAGCACTTACATTACACTAGTAATACGTACTAGATACTATTTAGCTATCATTATGTTTTTATCTGGAGTACTAGGCATTCAGAATGCATTAGCTAATTACCATAGATTTCGCTCCCCTGACTTAAGGAAGCTATGCAATCCTCACCTTAGAACACATGAATGTCATACCCTGTGTCAAGACAAGAACGGAGACAGGACCCACTTGCGTTACGTTTCTCTCAGTTTTATTGGGAGAAAGGAAAAGGTTTTCCCCATGATCCGGTGATCGCCTGGCGTGGGAAGCAGGTCGCTCAGAAGGTGAAAGTTGGACTTCCGTGGCGAGCGGTGTCGGGAACGGAAATATGGGTCAGTTGCCGGGACAGGAGAGCAAAAACGTGGTCGGGGTCGTAAGCCAGGAAAGGAGAGTAGTCGTGGTCGGGGACAAAAAAGGTCGAAAGCCAGGACGGGAGAGTAGACGTGGTCAGTATCAAAAACGGGTTGAAGCCGGGGGACAGACAGGAGCAAAAAACAGGTTAGAGTCAGGGTCGAAAAAAAAAAGGCTTGCCTACTGTAAGCTGAGGTTCGCAGACGGACTGACAACAGGGGACAGATAGGAGTGGGTTTAAATAGGGACAGAGAGCCAATCAGAATCCGAGGCAGTTGGGGCCAAAGAAGCGGGCACAGGTGAAACATATCGGTAATCATTACGCCCTGGGGGTCGCACCCACCTATCAATATGCCTATTAATCTCTTATCCATCTCCTAAATGTAGCCCGCAAGCGGTGTCAGAGCGGGTTTCCCTGAACGGCGAGACGGTGGCAGCCGGCGTGGTGACTTGCCTGCTGGCTTACCCCCTCTACCTGCTGGTCTTTACAGTCTTCCGAATGAGCCGCAGCAAGGTTGGATCACGAATCTTGTCAACATATTCGGCACACTTCAACTGATGATTCTTCCCGTTTTCTGTTCCAGTGTGCGTCGGTGAAGAAGGTTCCTCCAGCTGGGGACCAAGAGTCGGTCGAAATCGATTTCTTTTTGCAGGACTCATTGGATGGAAGCTCATTCCTGGACTTTGATGGCGAGGTAGATTTGGGTGAATTTTCGGGTTCGTGTGGGTGCTTGAAATCCTTAGGATTTTGGAGAGAACGTCGTTGGGCATCGCCCCAAAAAATACGCAGAGGCGATATGGCAAAAAGGGAACGCGCTTTATTGCATTCGGGACACTATCAAAATTCCAAATGTTCAACATTGGCCTTTTTAGTGTTCTCAAATAAAGTTAAGATATCTCGTAAAGGTTGTCCGCCCAGGCTCCCTCAGCATATCAGCTTGTGGCCTCTTGCAACAACGTCATCCACATTCCACAAAAAGGGTTCCCCCAGATCCTTGATGGGTCTTAAAGGCACTAAATTCTGAAAATATGTCCTTAAATGGCATTTAAATGTCTTAAAACCAATTTTTGAAAGTCATTAACAAGATTTATATTTGTCTGAACAAAAAAGATTTAGGAACATTTATCAATTGTCTTTTTTAATAATTCACCGATTTACTTTTGTGGCATCATCGCGTGACTACAAAAACGGAACTATCAAAACGGTGATGTGGTTTCAGTCAGGCCTTTCAGAGCAGACGCATGTTTTAGGTCAACTTCCAATAAACATATCAACTTTGGACAAAGACGTTTACTCTAGACCATTTAAGAATGTGCAAATATAATGGGAGGTTTTTGTCCCATGGCTAAAAGCTATGCGAGGTAACGTGCACAAGGCACCATATGTGCAAGAAATATTTATGTTTTCTTGTTTTGTTTTTTTCAATTGCGTTGACTTAACTTAACTTGCCTTAAGCTGTAGGAACCCTGTCCTCGAAATTCTCAATTTTAATCTTAAGTTTACAAGGTCAGGAGAAATGCTTTAATTTTGGGTGAAGTGTTTGAAAATGCTTGAAATTTTTGCCGTTACCATGTTTCTTGGCAGTGTTTTTTTTAATTGCGTGAAAATGATGACACGCCTGCTCTGGTGGCTTGTCCTTATGTCGTTGACATTTAAATCGCCAATGCCCCCTACTGACTGCACCCAAGAGGACAGTACTCTACTTAGAAAACTGACTATTTTGCCTCGACTCCCTGAGAAGAGCTAGCTCCCAAACGGCTCCTCAGTTGTTTTTGTTTTTTGATCAGATACTATCATTAATACTAAATACAAAATTTGCAGAGCAACTCGGAAGAAACCAACCTGGATTTTCCTACACCGTCCACAAAAAGGTCAGTCAAGTCTTTTTTTGCTGCTGTTTAAACGTGTTGTGAGCTGACAGTGCGCCGTGTTTTCCAGCATGGAGAGTTGGTGCATGGCGGAGGAGGAGACGGACGACAAAGACTGGCCCGAGTTGCAGGGCCAGGTTTCTGTGACCGGAGGGGCGGGGCATGGGGCGGGGCTTCCCAGACTGAAGAGGGGACAAGGGAGCAGGCACCTCGGTGTGGATATGAACTTCAATCCTGACGATGAGGACGACCAACGTCACAAGTATTTTACGTCTTCAGGTAAGCTCAGATCTATATATCTATCTATCTATCTAGACATCTATCTAGACATCTATCTAGACATCTATCTAGACATCTATCTATCTATCTAGACATATATCTAGACATCTATCTATCTATCTAGACATCTATCTATATATCTAGACACCTATCTAGACATCCATCTATCTATCTAGACATCTATCTAGACATCTATCTATCTAGACATCTATCTATCTACCTTGGTCTTATTACCCTCAAGAGGGGTGACCGACAGCAAGACAAACACGGATACAAAAACAAGGAAAAGAAAAAGGAAAAAGTAGCAAAAAACACACAAAAAAATTGACCATGGCCAACCCAAACCCTATGGTGGGAGGTTTGAGAATTCTCCCGCCGTGGTCCGCTGCGTGTCGTAAGAGGCGACTAAAGTGGAGGGAGCGAGGGGACTGGGGATCCTCTTCTCTCTCTCTCTACTCCCTAAGAGACAGCAAGGCGAAGAAAAGGGGGCGGGAGACCGAAAGGTCTCGCAAACCCTAGTAATAGGGTCACTCAATGTGAGAGGATGTGGAAGTAAAGCGACTGAGTGGAAGAAATAGGAGATTGGAAGGATGATGACTAAAAGGAAGGTTGATGTGTTAGCCTTGAGTAAAACAAAGTAAGCTCAGATACATTTGCAAATGTTACTGAATGAATTGTGTTCCATTTGGGCATTTTTGATTTTTCACTTAAGACAAACACTCTGTGTTTGAAAATGTCTTGTTTCACTGAGTAATCAAGGGGAGATATACAGTCAAGACATGCTTTTCACAATTACTTTAGATCCTCGATTCCTTAACGTCCCTGTCTAAGCTAAGATCCATTCAAGTATGTTATTTGATATATAGTGTCCCATTTTGGGCTTTTTGATGCTTCACTTAAAGAGATCAACACTAAGTACACAAAAATGTCCTGTCTTACTAATTGACTGGCGTGATTGAAGTTAGATTTAAAATTTTATGTGTGTGACCGCAGACGAGGACCTTATCAAGCACATTCTAAACGACGGCCAGAACTTCTTCCCGCAAGCAGACGAAAGCGAGATGGCTGATCTGTGAGTGTGAAATCGCCGATCTGACATTTTTGGGCAAATCTCATCGTTTTCCGACCGTCAGGTCCAGTATTTTGGAAGACAACACGGAGGTGATTCTTCTCCAGAGGATCAACGAGCCGTCCGGGCCGGACTCGGTTCGGAGAGAGCCGCCCAGAACGGCGTTCTCCTCCAATACAGGTACGTCTTCCTTCGGCGACAACTCCTTCTCGCAGGGATTTCTTTGAACGTTTTTGTTTTTGTTTTTCTCGCAGTGGTGGCGGACGTCTGTCGTCCGAGGCGTTTCCCTCCGTGGTGTGGTCGCGCCGCCCTGTGGGGCAGCTGGGGGGTGATGGCCGTGGCCAACGCCATTTCCATTTGGGCGGCACACGGCTTCAGTCAGAACGTGGCTATGATGTGGCTTATCTCCTGTCTGGCCAGCTTCCTCTGCTCCTGTCTGATTTTAGAGCCCATCAAGGTGAGATGCCAATGGTCTGATTGTCGCTTTTGATTCCAAGACATTGGGTTCCTACTTTGCCCCCTCGTACTTTAAAATGCTTGGTTCAAAAATGGGACTTAATCCCTTATTGTATTAATTTGACCCATTCTTCTGGGTCAATAGTTTGGGTCGTGATAAATAAAATGATACCGACAGTTTACTATATAATAAATGAATTTTTGGGGTTTTTCTATTAAATAACAACTATTTTTAGATGAATTGTTTCGTACAAATTAACTAAAACATTAAACATTTTAAGGGGATGGTTGTTTGAAATGAAATGCATAAACCTTGGGGGTCAGTATTTTAAACAAAATACACTACCCAATTTTGCAGACGGTTCAAAACAATAAATTTAACTTTTCATGGGGTTGATTCTGCAAATGGGATACAACATTAATCCGTTCTGAGGTGGAGATGGCGAGATAAAATTGCTGTACTGCAGAGGATAGCAACCTAAATTTGTGTTCCCCTGCTGTATTTTTTGTTAATCGCAAGCTTTGTTTCCAAGGTTATGATGTTTTTGCTTTTTCCTTTATCATCATGAAGGTTTTTAGACCCATAGCTTATAAATAGAGTACACAAAGTACAGTATTATATTGCAAAGACGGAGCACACAAGATTCTAAACTGAATCAAGAGAAAGGCATGGTGGGAAGTAGTTCAGCTAATGGCATATAGTTACCTTCATGATGTCGTGATGCAAACCAATAGTGAACTAGGATTTCAACTTCAACCAATAGCAAACAGGCACAGCCGCACGAGCACCTTTTGGATTTTTCGCTTTTTCCTTTATCATCATGAAGGTTTTTAGACCCATAGCTTATAAAAAGAGTACAAGAAGTATTATAGTGCAAAGACGGAGCACACAAGATTTTAAACTGAATCAAGAGGATGGCACTGTGGGAAGTAGTTTAGCGAATGGCATTTAATAATATTCATGATGTCGGGACGCAAACCATTAGTCGGCTAGCATTTCGACTTCAACCAATAGCAAACAGGCACAGCCGTGCGAACACCTTTTTGATTTTTCGCTTTTTCCTTTACCATCATGAAGGTTTTTAGACCCATAGCTTATAAAAAGAGTACAAGAAGTATTATTGTGCAAAGACGGAGCACACAAGATTTTAAACTGAATCAAGACAAAGGCATTGTGGGAAGTAGTTCAGCGAATGGCATTTAGTAATAGTCATGATGTCGTGACGCAAACCAATAGTCGGCTAGCATTTCGACTTCAACCAATAGCAAACAGGCACAGCCGCACGAACACCTTTTTGATTTTGTAAGTTTTTGGGCACGCCAAATAATTTGTTGTCATTACGTGGAAAAGTCCCAAACCTGGACTTATCTTTGATTTATTTTAAAATGCATGGCCTGACATAAAATGACACGTCTACAATGTTATCACGGTGAGTTCCTAGTTTGCTCAATATAAACAAAAATGGTTGCGGTGCTCGTCCTGAAGGTGTTGTGTGAAGCCGTCTACTACGTGGCCTTCGAGCGCCGTCTGCGGCCCGAGGCACAGGACGTGCTGGTCGAGTTCCCCACGGTGGAGCGGGTGGTGCAGCGAGTCCAGCGGGTTCGACCCCCTCAGGGCTACGCCCTGGCCCAGGACCGCCAGCAGGCCCGGAAGGTCCGCATGCTGCACACCATGCTGAAGGTGAGCTCTCCACAATCTGCTTTTTCTTCCTTAAGTTGACGCTGTTTTGGTGCCCTCAGAACTTCCTGGTCTACATGTTTTTCTTGTTGGTGGTTCTGCTCCTCAACTATTCGGACTCGGGCAAGGACGCCCACAGTTTGAGGCTGCGCACTCACTTGCAGCAAGTACTGCAGACGTCCCATTTTCAACACATCGGCCGGTAATCTTGGATCTCCTATTTCAATCGAACGAGATCATGAAACATCTCTGAGAGAGAGAGAGAGAGAGAGAGAGAGAGAGAGAGAGAGAGAGAGAGAGAGAGAGAGAGAGAGAGGCAGAGAGAGAGAGAGGCAGAAAGTGAGAGAGAGAGAAAGTGAGAGAGAGAGAGAGAGAGGCTGAAAGTGAGAGAAAAGAGGAGGAAGGGAGACTGCTATTTTAGGTCAACAAAAACATAGTGGCAGAAATCATCCATAAATGATTCATTCGGAAAGAGGGGAATTATAATTTAAGGGGCTGTGCTGTCGTGAATTCATAATCCCAAAGGTGAGAACCACCAGGAAAAGAATGTGTGTTTCTGCGTGCGGAGTCAAACTTTGGAACAATTTACGAGATGAGATCAAACAACTATTCACTTGTTTAAATTTTAAATACAAAAAAACATTCCTGGCGGAATACAGAGATGAAGAAAATGGGGTATGAGTGATACGAGAGATTGGGAATACTGCTTCTAGAACTATGGTTAATTTTGTGTTATTGTTGCTATTGTTACATCATAACTGTTATTATTAATACAATTGTTATATAATTGGCGTGTTTAATAGGGAAGATGAAGGGGTAGGGAAAATAAGCATCTGCTTCTTACTACACTACCCCTTTTCGAACATACTATGTAATATTATTTTGTTCTTGAGTTATTGTTTTTGTGCTGTTTTTATTTTAATGTTCGAATAAAGTTTTCATTCATTCATTCTTTCATTTCATCGTATAGCCGACATGATGTTGTGACCTGGCTCAACCAATCGTTGCTGCCCCGGCTATTGAATGACTCCGCCCTCCTCGAGGAAACCGGAAGCGTGTTACTCGGCACGATGAGACTCCGACAAAAACAAGGTAAAACACCCGTTTTTGTTTTTTTATTATTGAGCTAAAAATATACAAAGATCTGAAAGATTTCAACTCGATTGCAGATGGTGACAGGATGGAACATGGCTGGCTCAATCGTGCAAACGAGACCCGGTAAGGATTCAAATCCCTACTAGGAGCAGTTCAGTTTGTGCTGACTTCTTGAATCATGCTGCTAGGTGGAGGAGTCTGGCCAAAGACTTTAGCGTGCAGCTGAACAGCAGCCTGGATGAGGCCACAGGGGACCTTCAAGAGCTTCAGAGTCTAGGCTGGCTTGGCCCAGGGTAAGCCCATGGACTTTACTAAAATGTACCATAGACGTACAGTTGAACCCGGGATTCAGCGTCCCTGCCTTAAGTCAAGACAATTCATGTTTATTTGTGATGCCCTCAATCACAAGAGGTTTCAAAGGGCTGCCCAGACCATAGATTATTGCAAACCACTGACTATTTTGACAACATCCCCTGATCTAAAACCTACATGACGGCAAGGGAAAACTCAAAAACCTCAAGTCGAGTCATGTCTATTTGTATAGCCCTTAATCACAAAGTTTCAAAGGGCTGCACAGACCACAGACTATTGCAAACTACAGACTATCATGACACCATCCCCTGATCTAAAACCTACATGAGGGCAAGGGAAAACTCAAAAACCTCAAATCAAGTCAAGTCATGTTTATTTGTATAGCACCTTAATCACAAGGAGTCTCAAAGGGCTGCACAGACCACAGATGATTGCAAACCACAGACTATTATGACACATCCCCTGATCTAAAACTTACACGAGGGCAAAGAAAAACTCAAAAACCTCAAGTCGAGTCATGTGTATTTGTATAGCCCTTAATCACAAAGAGTCTCAAAGGGCTGCCCAGACCACAGATTATTGCAAACTACAGACTATTATTACACCATTCCCTGATCTAAAACCTACATGAGGGCAAGGGAAAACTCAAAAACCTCAAATAAAGTCAAGTCATGTTTATTTGTATAGCACCTTAATCACAAGGAGTCTCAAAGGGCTGCACAAACCACAGATTATTGCAAACTACAGACTATTATTACACCATTCCCTGATCTAAAACCTACATGAGGGCAAGGGAAAACTCAAAAACCTCAGTCAAGTCATGTTTATTTGCGACGCCCTTAATCACAAGCCTCAAAGGGCTGCACAGACCACAGATTATTGCAAACTACACACTATGATTACACCATCCCCTGATCTAAAACCTACATGAGGGCAAGGAAAAACTCAAAAACCTCAGCATGAGGAAAATGAAGAAACCTTGAGCAGGTATGGCAAAGATAAAATTGGGCAATTTACTGCCGCACACTAGACAAAGTCTCACGGAACACTGATTGAAAAACAGTGATCTAAAGTTCTTCAGTCGGGCAGTATCCGTTCAAGTTCTTTGAAACCTATGAATTACTTTCCTGTTAGACAGGTTTTTGGCGCCTTATCTCCAAAAATATTACACATCCGTTGTGAAATTATAATTTTTACGGCATTTTCCCCACTACATTAACAACCAATTGTTTTCATATGTCTAAAAACTTCCAAATTCTAACTTTAAGATGTCCTCGGGTATGGCATTGTACGTTTCTAAGATGCCTGTGTCAGGACCAGAACGGAAACAGGACCCATTCGCGTAACGTTTACTGCAAGTTTTATTGAAGGAACGAGGAAGGGGTACACCCACGATCCGGTGTTCGCTCTTGTACTCAGCTTGGGATCCGAACATGGGAGTGGATCTTCCGTGGCAAGCGATGGCGGTGTCGGGGACAAAAAAACTGGTCGGTAGCCAGGACTGCGAGAGCACGACGTGGTCGGGGTCGGAAACGAGTCGTCATTTGGGAGGGGAGAGCAGACGTGTTCGAGATCAAAACAGGTCGTAGCGGGAGACAAACAGGAGCAAAAAAAAAACGGGACAGGCGTGAGTCAGGGTCAAAAAAGGGGCTTGCCGTGTAAAAATGGAGATTCACAGACGGACTGACAAAAGGCGACAGACAGGAGTGGGTTTGAATAGGGACAGGGAGCCAATCAGAGTCCGAAGCAGTTGGCGCCAAAGGTGATTCACATCGGTAATCATGACAGCCTGTTTCTTTGAGAAGGTTCCCGCTGCCTGCTGTCCACCTAAAGACTTTTTAACCGGGGTTTTGGAATGCATAAGCGAAATACCATACAGTAAATTCATTTTGCTATCCCCATCTTGGTGCCGGGTTTACTCTATCCTTATTTTGAATCTATAAGCCGCTAATAAACGATGTTTGTGCAGGAGCCGAACTCTGTTTGTGGACTTTTCCCTCTACAACATCAACACCAAACTAGTCGCAGCCTTCTCTTTCCTGTTCGAGTTCCCGGTTTCCGAGCGCGTTCAGTCCAGCCTGGACCTGAAGGTCTTCACTCCGTGGCCAATCGCAGGGCTGGATCTTCAGCTGTTTTTAACGGTAACGCCAGAAATTGGGTCTTCTGGTTTTGACGCCTTTAACGCCGTCTGTTGTGGTTTAGATGGTCCTCCTGGGCCTGGTGTTGTACTTCCTGGTGCGAGGGCTTTTCTGCTTCCTCCGAGAAGGTTCCCGCTACCTGCTGTCCACCTGGAGACTTTTGGGCGTGTGCAAACTGGCTCTGGCGGCGTCCGTGTGTAGTTTGCACGTCAGCCGCTGTGTGTTGGCGCAGCGGCAGTGGGCTGCTTACATCCGCCAGCGGCGAGACTACTTCACTGACTTCCATCCTCTGGGTGAGCAGAGCCAGACCTACCACGTGGTGGCGGCCTTGCTCCTCTTCGTACTGGTGCTTAAGGTAAGAGTGGGTGGTCTGCCCAGGCGTGTGTGTCCGCACGGTGAAAAGATGGAGGTTTTTCTTGGAACTGATTACTCTTTCCTTCGCTCTCTCTTCCATTATCTTTCCTTTCCCTCAGTGTCTGTCTTTCTCACTCTCTAGCTCATGTTTTGTATTTCTAACTCGCTGTCATTTTCTCTCTCAGTCTCTCTTGCTCTCTCTGCCTCACTCATTCTCTGTCTCTTTTTGTCTTTCGCTTATTGTCATTCTCGATTTATCATTCTTTGTAACAGTTGCCATGGCGCCCAATTGGCCCCGCCCATGTGGCTCATTAACAGATTAGCTTTCCGTCTTTTTAAGATCAGTGCTCTCACTCTCCCTCTGTCAGTCCGTCAACGAACCTCTGCCCCGCAAGACGTGGGTTCTGACTCTGTCCTGTTTTCCTGTTGGTATTTCCAGTCCGGCATTGTTCCTGTTTATTTTTGTCCTGTTTAATATCGGTTTTCATGGGCTATCGTGTAATCATGCATTTTTAGAAATGCTTTGAGGTAGAGAAATGTGTGTTTTTTATTGAACATAGTGTGAGGCTCACCTAGAGAGGGCTGACATGACCGTCTGCCATCTTGCTGCTACAGGTACCCTCAAAAACGTTGTGAAAGGCTGTGTAAAAATAGAGAAGTGGTACGGTTTGGTTTGGTTTGGTTCACTTTGAATTATTTTTTTGTATTCGTTTTTTGGTTGCAGCGACATCCCGTGGTCAACTATTACATATGTCCTGTTAAGAATAACATCCATTGTAACCTGGTCCTTTTGATAGTATTTTATTTTGGATTATACTTAAATTCTTTTGTATTTTATTATTAATTTAATCGTTTGTTAATGCAACATGCATTTTTGTCTGGTCACCTCATGAGCAGTCCCCTCCGAAGGTTTCTTCATTTTCCTCATGTTGAGGTTTTGAGTTTTTCCTTGCCCTGATGTAGGTTTTAGATCAGGGGATGGTGTCATAATAGTCTGTAGTCAGCAATAATCTGCGCAGCCCTTGAGACTCTTTGTGATTAAGGGCGTGACAAATAAACAGGACTTGACTTGACTTTTCAGTTTTCGTTCCCTTCTTGTTTGTCCTGTTTATTTTCGATATCCTGTTTCGTTATCTATCCTGTCTGTCTGTCCCGTCCTGTCCAGTATTGACCCCATCTTTCCGATATCAACTCGGGCAATTGGAGTCGATCTCGTCAGCCTCTGGCTTCCTGTCTTTCCACGCCAGACCGCTCCCTAACATGCATGACTCCCCATTTGCCGTAAAATAAAAGGCTTGTGTGAGAACGTCACGCTTTTGGGTCCTGATCCTGTTCTGGTTCCTGACATTCTTTTTCTGTCTCTATCTTTCTCTTTCTGTGTCTCCATCTCTCTGTCTCTCCTACGTTGTTCCTCTGGATTGGGTTATCTCGTGTTTCGAGAGCTAATATTTGATTGACCCGCACGCACCGTAACTGATTGCATTGCAACGAATTGTTCAGAATCCTTTCTCCGTCCTCAAACGAATTATGTCCCTCAGGCGTCTCACCAGCTTCGCTTCCTGCGAGAGTGGGCGGTGTTCGGCCGAGCCCTGCGCCGCTCGGTGTGGGAGTTGCTGGGCGTGGCGCTAGCCCTGCTGCTCTTGCTACTAGCGTATTCTCATACAGGACACCTGGTCAGTCTCAAACACATCCCCGATGTAATTCGGTGCCTGCGTTTTCTTACGTGGCATCTTTCACGTCTGCAGCTCTTCCATTCCGTCTCGGACGGCTACTCCAGCGTTAGCGCCTCCTGCCTGTCCTTGCTGGGAGCCGGCGGGCGAGGTCCTGCACGGCCGACCGCAAACTCGTGGACCATGTCCTCGTTAGCGTTCCACGCCAGTTTTGCAGTACTCCGCTTGGTCTTGTTCTGGTTGGTGGCCTCCATTTTACTTAGGAATTACCGGCGAGGACGCGCTGAGCTGTACCGGCCTGCCGGTGACCTGCAAGACTACGAGATGGTGGAGCTCTTCCTGAGGAGACTCAAAATGTGGATGGGACTTAGCAGGACCAAGGAGGTAAGGGGGATCTTTTTTCATTCGTACGGGATTTGCGTTCTGGCTATGCAAATCTTTATTTTTTCTCAAGGTTCATATGGGTGCTTTAAAATGCTTGAATCTTAATGTTGTGTTTTCAAGGTCCAGGAAATGCTTGAATTTTGGATAACGTGCTTGAAAATGCTTGATATAGTTGCAGGGCCATGTTTCTTGGCAGTCTGACTCTATAGACCACTCAATACATTATTTATTTATTTATTTAAAGTGTGCGAAAAGGACACCGACACGACTGCTCTGTTGGCTTGTCATTATGGCGTTATGTGAAGCGTCACCACCCCCTACTAGTCACACTCAAGAGGACAGTTCTATTTAAAAAACTCTCTTTTGACTCTGCTTACGATGAGGAAGCGGCTTCCAAACGGCTCCTTAGATTTTTATGTTAATGATATATTAGCAATAATAATAAAACATTATGCACCAAATTATTTAGTAATTAGTTATGTAATATGGTTTGCAGGGGATCCTAAATAAATTAAAATATACACAGATCTACAAAAACATTGTCAAATACAAACCTATTTTAGCTTTTTACATCCAGATTTAAAGTCAACCACAATACAAAATCCCTGACAATGCAAAACTATAAAAGTGAAATTAAAAATATGAACTCTTCAGTGCTCTAAATAAATGACGAAATTCAAAAAAGTAACTATTTACAATTCTGTTTTACCCAATTAAGACACAGATCTTCTAAAAAAACATGCAAAAAATATAAATTAAAATAAGTTAAACAAAAATCAAAAGATTAGCTCTGCCTCGGAGCAATCAATATCATTAAAATGAGTCCAAATTTGGCTCATTTTTATGCTTTTCATACATTCAGTACTTTCTTTTTTTGTCTTCCCTATTGAAGTCCCTTATTACCCAACCACTTGAAAGCCTTTCCTGTGTTTGTAAACAATTGTGACATGGCCAGGCTCAGCGTGCATTGTTAAAGCAGAACGGCAGAATTCATGTCAGTTTATAGCATCCCATTGACACAAAACAATCATAGATCATAGATAGGAACAGCTCAAAACAGAACAAAGTATGTGCTAATAGCAAGATAGCAGCTTTATCAATGGCAACAACAACAAAAGAATGTTCTTTTGATTGGTGCTGGATTTATTCCTTTAAAGCAGGTGTAGGGAAACTATGGCTCGGGAGCCATATATGGCTCTTTTCATGAGTACGTATGGCTCCGAAATAAAATGTAACTATTGCACATCTCTCTGTGGCGTTCCGAAGTCAAGTGATTTCATCCCGATTTTGGTCCATATAAAGCCGAAGCAACTTAATGCAGAAGTTCGATAAGAAACCATTTAAACTGATAAATAAAAACGCTGGCAAACAACTTTGATTGGGTGAGCAGTACAGGTGGGCGGATCCCTGCACACAGCGCAAGGCACTTCCTTCTCTCTCGCTCAGTACAGTTTACACCAAAAGTGAATATGACGATATGCTTATCGTTTGCAGTCATTGGTGACATTTTTACAAAAGAACTTTGCATGCACATTGTTTTGAAACCGTTATTAAGGACAAATTTCATGGGAAAAAAATTGCTTCAACACTCTTAACTGAAGGTGGAAGACAAATTGTAAACGGCATATTTACATTGATTTGGGACACAGGATTTTGCATTATTATCATTTCATGCATTTGATGAAATCATCAGATGACACACAGTGAAATAAAATGTGCTGAAGAATTAGCTTTTGTCTAGAGAGCGTGTTTGGCAGTTTTTTTAATTTTGTCTGAAAATATATGATGTGGCTCTCTCGATTGCTCTTATGGCTCTTTGGGTCAAAAAGGTTCCTGACCCCTGCTTTAAAGGTAATGGAAAATTTAAAAAACTGGCCTGTAAGTGGTTGAAAAGTGCTTGAATTCGGCCATAACAAAGGTGTAAGAGCCCTGTATGTATTGACTCGTGTCTGTTCTTCTGCCCGATTTTTGTCCAGTTCCGGCACAAGGTCCGCTTTGAGGGCATGGAACCACCACCCTCACGCTCTTCTTCCAGCAGCGACTGCAAATCACTGTGCCTGCCGCCGCTGGACCGGCCCGACTCGCCGTCCACCCCGGACAGCGCCGACGGCGGCTCCGAGGCCTCCTGGTGCCCGGCGTCTTCCAGTCCTTGTAGCCTGACCGAAGCCCCCGCAGGGTTGCCGGGGCCCCTGGGCATCTTCCCCGGGCCCTTAACGGGTGCCGGCTGGAGGGAAAAGGCGGAGACGGAGGCCTCCATCCGGAGGCTTCTCCCCACCTTTGATGCCCTTCTGCAACAGCTGGACCGAGTGACAGTGGCCACCGAGGACCTGATCCACGTGGAGTGCAGACTGGAGCGAGCGCGGCGGAAAGGAGCGGACGCAAAGAAAGAACGAAAAGAAAGGAAGAGGGGACACAGGAAGGCCAAAAAGGAGACGGGCCAGCGTCCAAAGAAAGACCCTAAAATCACCCCGAAGGTACCCTCGATTAAACCCAAAGCCGTGCCCGCTTCCTCACCTCCGCAGGACCAATCCTATACCCCGGCTGCCCTGCCCACCGCCTGGGCACCCCCGACCCCTGAAACGGAGCCCCTCTCCCCGAATTCCAGCCTCTTCAAGCGCCCGGCGCACACCACCACCATCCCCACACACAAGCGGAAACGAAAGCCGCCTCCGCTTAAAAACAAGGTGCACCCCAACTGAAGGGGACCGGGGAGAAGGCGAGGTTAAGGACGAGAGACGGGCAGGGGGGCCGCCGGTCCGGTCCCTCCGACCGCACTCTCTAAACCTCAAAAGGCTCGGGCGCCGGTCGCCTCTTCCTTCGGCTCCACGTGGCCCCGGAGGTCACCGACAGAAGCACATTAAGGTGCCGGCACAAAACGAGACTTATAGAAAACATCAGCAGAAGTCGGGCTTTTTTGGAGAAACCGGGAAGTGATGTCAGGAGGAACACGGAAAGCTTTTAAAAGGAGGTAAACGAAGGTTGCAAAGAGGAAGGACTTTTGAAGGTCGTGCCCACCGCGTTCCTTGACGCTAAATGCACTTTGCACGCCGCTACAACGGAATAAGCTCGCCATCCAGAAAGCTTTAGCGTAGAAATGTAGCTTCAGCTCTCGCCGGCGCTCGTTTCCTACTCAGCACTTTATCGTTCAACGGCGCCGATGGATTGAACTCGGCAAATTTTACTCTCGTGGTTTCGAACGCGTTTGAGGATTAACAAGGTTTTTGATTGTGTTGCTCTAAATGATGCTCATTAATATTTGCGTGATCGACGTACGTACTTTGTGTCCTGTGGGCAAATCTCAGGGAAGGCACTTTGAAAGGGTGCCGCACGGGAAAAGGGACTTTGAGAACGGTCTTAAAGAGTATTCTCGGTATTCTCTTGCTATTTGCAGTTGGAATTTCACATTCTCTGATTTTTAAAAAAAAAAATATTCAACTTAAAATATATGTGGCATCCACTCCATATGGATGGAAACTACTCTTGACTTACACTACATATAGATGGATACAACTGTGACATCCACTATATATAGGTAAATACAACTGTTGCATCAACTCTACAACTTTGGACATACACTATATATCAGGGGTGGCGAACACGTGGCTCTAGAGCCGCATGCGGCTCTTGGCCAATAAGAATGCGGCTCTTTGCCTCATATTTTCTATATACTGTGGCTCTTTGCCTTGTTTCATGTTTAGTTTTTTTTTGTGTTTATTGAGGGTGGACACTTTCCTTGAAATCATCACAAAAACAATACTTGTTGTATTGTAAGGAGAGGAGTGTGTTATGGGAATTTTAATTGTGTGTGTTTGTGTGTCTGTCTGTCATGGCAGGTCAGTGTGTGGTCTGGCTCTTTGACTCTCACAGTTAAAAATTTCAGCTCTTTGTGTCAAACTTGTTCGCCACCCCTGCTATATATGAATGATACAACCATTGCATCCACTATATATAGATGGAAAATACTGTGGATTTACACTATATAAAGATGGATACAACTGTTGCATCCACTATATAAGGGGGCTCCAACATTCTTCTAGCTGAGAGTTACTTTTTGTTACCTATAAGTGCAAAGGACACCCAGTTTGATATAAAGGGTCTACATTTATACAGCGCTTTTCAAGTCAATGAAGACCTCCCAAAGCGCTTTACAATGTGCTTCACACTTACCCATTCACACACACTCATTCCTGATATCTATTTCTAAAATAACTACTTGCCATCTTACTGTTGCTACCATGTTGGTTAATTATAGGAAGTAGGGTTAAATAGTCTCAGTCAACCAGTAAAAATAATAATTTTACTAGAAAATCACAATGGCCCACCACCATTAAACTATTTTCAGAATAGGTCTGTGGGCATCTTAGCTGGGATTCTTGGTGGAGACCCCTGACTATATATAGATAGAAACCACTGTGGACTTACGCTACATGTATATAGATGGATACAACTGTTGCATCCACTCAATATAGATGGAAACAATGGATTTACACTATATAAAGATGGATACAACTGTTGCATCCACTATATAAGGGGTCTCCAACATTTTTCTAGCCGAGAGCTACTTTTTGTTACCTATGAATGCAAAGGACACCCAGTTTGATATGCATTTCTAAAATAACTACTTGCCATCTTACGTCTGTGTTGCTACCATGTTGGTTAATTATAGGAAGTAGGATAGTCTCAGTCAACCAGTAAAAATTATCATTTTACTAGAAAATCACAATGACCCAGCACCATTAAGCTATTTTCAGAATAAGTCAGTGGGCACCTTAGCTGTCCTTAGGGGGATTCCTGGTGGAGACCCCTGACTATTTTTAGATACTTACGCTACGTGTATATAGATGGATACAACTGTTGCATCCACTCAATATAGATGGAAATAACTGGATTAACACTATATAAAGATGGATACAACTGTTGCATCCTTTCTATAAAGATGGAAACAACGATGGACTCACTGCGCATGACAGGATACAACTGTTGCATCCACCATATATGGATGGATACAATTGTGGTATTTCCACAGTGGAGCGAAGAGCAAATCTCCAAAATAAGTCAGCCATTAGCGAGTAAGCCAGAGTTTGCGTGTCTCTTTTGTCTTTGTACTACAAGTCCCACAGTGCTTTGCGGTAGGAAAATATCCCAGATGAAGGAAGCAGTGATGCGCATGAATTGAGAGGATTTGATGAAACTAGTGCGTGTCTTTGTTTGTGTATATCGGGGCTTCACGATGTAAATAGCGGTCTTGGCTTTCATTTGTCGGTTCAATTAAGCACAACTATTTCCCATTTCACCCTTATTGGACTTTTTTTGCAGCATTTTGTGTGAAAATCATATCAGGATGTCAACACTATTTTGGGTATTTTGCAGTTCATGTCGTTTTCCTAAGCGTTGCACTTGACAATGTTAATTCAACTGCTCATGAATGAATGAAATATAACATTGTTTCACCAAGTTGCCTCAGTGTGAATTCTATAGCAACATCTACTGGCACGAGAAATAGAAAGGGGAACCATCTTAACATGATTATTTTAATGATTAAAGAACTTATGGTCACATGAACATGATGCATGCGATTCGGGTATTTTCTGCTTTTTTTCCACTCTTTCCTTCTCTAGTCACGTAATCCTGAGCAGTAGGTAAGTGGTTGTCTTTGTTATATTGATTACTGTGCTTTGCTGCCTTATGCAAATGTTCAATATTTCCTGGGTGACTTAAAGCCTGAGTGTGTGCTATATTGTGCCCCCTAGTGGTGCATAAATGCCTCATTTACGTATTTACTATTGATTCAAATAAGGGAAAAAAAATCACATTCCGTCTCATAAACATGATTTCTGGTTAAGAAAATGATTGTAATACACAACTTGAGACCACCTTTGAAGAGGCTGATATGTTTGCCCTGCATGTGATGGTTTGAGTCCCTTGATTCAGACATTTTCCACTTGTTTCTATTGTTTCCATCTCTAGCCACTCATGTTGGCCACCCGGCTGCAGGCTAGGACTCGCTGCCGGCAGCTATTGTTATTGTCAGCTGCTCCTGCTTTGTTTTACAGTTTCACTTGCCTTCCGCTGCCGAACGTTGATTAGTTCTGTTAGTCAGGGTCTGAAGCTTGACAGATTCAATGGATTAATGGCCTTTTTAGTAGCTTCTCTTGCTAGCTAGCCGCTATATTTAGCCAATGACAGCCTCTCTGACCAACTCCAGCTATTGGCTCTTTTTAGTCACTCTGAGTGTCATGATTGCTCATTACATTCACCTGTGCCCGCTTGTTTGGTGCCTGATTGGTTCCCTGTCCTACTTAAGCTCAGTCCTTTCACTCACCTGTTGTCAGTCCGTCAGCAAACCTCTGTTTTCACAAAGCAAGCCTTTTTAACTCTGACTCCCATCGGTCCCGTTTTGTCACCGTTTTCCACTCGTCCGTTCCTGATTTCCTTGTTTGTCTCCGGCTACGACCGTTTTTTTACCCCGACCACGTTCTGATCTCCTGTCCCGGCTAACGACCTGTTTTTCCTGTCTAACCACACTCCGGAAGATCGATCCCGTGAGCAGCTTGCTTCCCCCGTCCAGCGAGCACCGGATCGCTGACGCTGATTTTCCTCAATAAACTTGTGAGTAACGTTGCGCATCTGGGTCCTCCTTCTGTTCTGGTCTTGACACTGAGTGTACCTAGCTTTCTCTGTCGGGGATTATCAGCAGCTCTAAGATACTAAAACCTTTAGTGTTGAATCGTTGCACTCTCATTTTACAGCAAGTGCCTCAAACGCACGGCCCGGGGACCAATTGTGGCCCGCGGGAGGACAGTCTGAGGCCCCCACTTTGATATGAGAGTTTAAAGGGACTGTGTTTTTTAAAGAGCTTCTTGGTGGTTAAAAAAATCAATTTTTTTAAATATATATATATTGATTTAAAGATGAGCAAAAATACATTAACTATGATATTAACTTGCATGCTTCAAAATACTCAGAGGTGGAGAAATTTGCATTCAGTTCTGAGGTCATGGAATCAAATCCTGTGTGGAGTTTGCATGTTCTCCCCATGCTTGTGTGGGTTTCCTCCAGACAGTGGTTTCCTCCCACATTCCCAAAACATGCATGTCAGGTTAATATATATATATGTGTGTGTGTGTGTGTCACGGTTGCCATGGCGCCCAATTGGCCCCGCCCGTGTGGAGCCAGCTTCTGTCACGGTTGCCATGTCGCCCAATTGTCCTCGCCCCTGTGGCGCCAGCTGCAGCTTGTTGACAGATTGGCTCCCTGTCAGTATTTCAACTCGGTCCTGTCAGTCCCCTTTTGTCGGTCCGTCTGCGAATCTCCGTTTTTACACGGCAAGCCCTTTTTCGCCTGTCCTGTGTTCTTGCTCCTGTTTTTCTTTCGCTACGGACTGTTTGTTCTCGACCACGTCTGTTCTCCCGTCCCGAATAACGACCCATTTTCTGATATCAACCACGTTTTTGCTGTTCTATCCGGCTACTGATCCGTTTTTTCCGTTCCTGACACCGCCATCGCTCTCCATGGAAGTCGCACTTCCACGTCTGAGCAACCTGCTCCTTGTGACCAGCGATCCCTGGATCGTGTGCGCACTCCTTTCCCTTTTTCCCAATAAAACTGTGAGAAACTTTACGCGAGTGGGTCCTGTTTTTGTTAGGGTCCTGACATATATAATATAGATATATATATTTGAGAACAGTGGGATACTTTTATGAGAGGTTTTATTTTGGTAAACTTGATTGATTCAGCCCGACTTTCTTGCAGTGCTATCTTGTTTCCAGGATTTAGAAGAAAGGGCTAAAGTTTTTCAGCGAGTTGCCTTACACTGATACTGTAACAAGTATGTTTCTTTCTTAACAATTCAACAGCTTCATATATGACAGATTTTTGATGTTGTAAAGTGCCCTTACAGGCAATGTTCCCTGTCATTTTCCTTACGGGTCTGAGCGTTCACACAAAGTCGGTGAGTAACGCTTGAAACAACAGTGAGCAACCGTAATCCCAAGTGTGGCAACTAAATCGTTACCAAACATGTCCAAAACTTGACATCAAGTTACATTTTGCTGAGTTTCCGGCAATGCAAAATGATTTTTCTCTTTTGAATGAATTGACTCATGTACTATTGCAAAGGTTGTACGGCCTACAAACGTCTTTTGTTCTTACAATTCTTTCAGATATCCATTTCTTTTTATTTCCTGATATATTTTGTCGCAAAATATATAAACATTTTTGGGGGCTTATTTCGTCGGTTACGAGTAACAGAACTGTACTTAATCACATTTTTTAGTGGAAGTACAATGTTGGCAACAAGATTCACTTGTTATAATTGGAAATTATTTGAATGCAACACAAACTTTTTCTTCTTTTTTCCGTGTTTTTTTCTATTTTTTTTTTTTAATTCCTTAAAAAAAATCTCATTGTGTTTATTTTTTCCTAGCTGTTACTTTTTTCTTTTTGTTCTCTATTTACTTTTTTCCTACATTGCTTTCTTTACTTTTTTTCTGGCTTTTTTCTAAATTTGTCCTTTTTTTCTCTTCCTTTTGTTTCTTTTTTTCTCAGCTTTTCACTACTTTTTCATTTTGGTATTTTTTTCTTTTTTGTTCTATTCCCCCCTTCCTTTAAGTTATTTTGTGCATACATAATATTTGATCATGTTGGGATTAAAGAAGCAAAACAACCCGAAGAGCCGTTTAGGACCCGAAAGAGCCAGTTCCTTTTAGTGAGCCGAGCCGAAGAAGCCGGTTCTCGACCAACTCTACTAACTTTACTCAACTTCGTTCTTCTCTGACTCGACTTCAAAATACCGCATTTAGGACTCAACGTCGGGGGAACCCGTGTATTTTTACCTTTATGCACTGTAACTTTGACTTAAGTCGCTTCTTAATCAGTAATTTTGAGCCCTGATTTTTGTGCGCTGGCTCGATTTTCTTGCGCGCCGAGAATGTGCGAGCAGTGCGCAATTGCGCACGCGCGCAGTTTAGAGGGAACACTGCTTACAGGTGAAGTGGGCAACCAGGTTCGTGCAGACAATCGGATGAATGTCACGAAGGCCACGAGGGATAATGGAGAGCTTATGGGATGGAGCACATTTGACAAGGTCCATTGGACGCACTGGAGTGACTACTGGATTACCCGGATTAGAGTTCCTGTGCTATTTATCGGCCCTTGTCTTTGTCTCCGATGTCCTTATGGGAGTCGTTTTGGGAATCCAATATCTAAATTGGGGTTGAGGTTTAAACAAAAAATACCAAACGGAATCCTCTATTTTTTTCTTTTCAATTTTTTTCTTTTCAATTTTTTTCTCAAAGTTTAGACAAAAATCGATGATTTCCCCGAAAAAACACAAACTCATTCAGTGCAACATGTTCCTCTCAAATAGAAAATGCCATTGGCAGATCATTTTTGCCATTTTGTGTCATGAACCAGAACAGGATCAGGACCCAAACGCGTGACGTTCTCACACACGCCTTTCATTTTACGGGAAATGGGGATTCAGGCACGTTAGGCAGCGGTCTGGCGTGGAAAGACAGGAAGCCAGAGACCGACGAGAGCGATTCCAATTGCCCGAGTTCATATTGGACGGATAGGGTTGATACAGGACGTGACAGACAAGATAGATAATGATTCAGGATATCGAAAATAAACAGGAGAAACTAGACAGGAATGAAAACTGGAGAAAATAATAAACAGGAAAGAAAACTGGAAACCAAAATTAAACAGGACAAAATAAACGGGAACAATACCGAACAGGGAATACCAGAAGGAAACAGGACCGAGTCAAAACCCACATCTTGCGGGGCAGAAGTTGGTAGACGGGCTGACAAAAGGGAAGTTTAAGGACTGGGTTTAAATAGCAGGGAAGCCAATCCGTCAACAGGCCGCAGCTGGCGCGACACGGCGGGGCCAATTGGGCGCCATGGCAACCGTGACACTAGTGGTTATTTATCATACTGTAATCATTCCCAAAGGATTGATACTCACCGAAGGGCTGCACAAAAGTATTAAGAATCTTTTTTTTTTTTTTTTTTTACTTAAACGTATATTTATGTTTTGACACTCCAGCATATTATGGCACTGAATGAGTTAAAAAAAAAAAGCTAATAACAAATACTACACAAAACAAATTTGGCTACAGCAGAATATAATCCTAGAATGAGGATCATTTCAAAAGTAAAGAATTCAGTTTTAATGTGGGTGAAGCGTGGTCAGTTGTTGCCTCGGTGACAGTGACTTACTCTTCAATAGCGTACAAACAAGGTAGCCTCTGAGTCACAGGTGTCAAACAGGCGGCCCGCGGGCCAGATCAGGCCCGCTAAGGGATTGAATCCGGCCCGCGAGACAACACTCAGAGAAGCGCAAGAGAAAAACAAGCTGCAGGTTGAAATATGTCAACTTGATGTTGCCAAAGCCAGGTGCCTCCAACAAAGACACTGTACTCTCTCTCTCTCTCTCTCTCTCTCTCTTTTCCACCCTTTTCTCCCACTCTGTCTCTGTCTCTTTCACTCTCTGTGTCTCCCTTTTCTCTTCCTTTGTTCCTCTTTGTCTCTTTCTCTCTGTCTTTTTAACTTCTTTTGCTCTAACTTCCTTTTTTCCTTTTCTCTCTTTTCTCTTTCTCTCTTCTTTTCTTTTCTCTTTTCTCTCCTTCTGTCTTTCTATTCCTCTTTGGATTTCTTTCTTCCTCTCCCTTTTTTCCCCCTCTCTCATGACTTCTCTTTTTATCTCTTTTGTTTCTCACGCTCTTTCCCTCTTTCTTTGTCCCACCCTCTCTCTTCTTTTCCCTCCCTCTTTCTCTTATTTCTTTATCTGTCTTTTTCTTTCTCTTGAATCGACTAGTCCGGCCCCCGACAGAATGTTTGTTCTATCGTGTGGCCCCCGAGTTAAAATGAATTGGACACCCCTGCTCTAAGTGATTGATTTTGTTGCTCCTTAGTCTCTAAAATATTGAGGGACAAAAGTGAATGAGGGTCTCTGTGCTACTTAATCTGAGTTCTAATTTAGGAAAATGCTATCCTTTTAGAAAGCAATCGTGTCAATAGTACTCAAGTCCACAGCAAAATTGCCGAACGGCCCCGTAAAATTATTTTTTTGTACAAGAAAAAGAAATAAACCAGTTCAGGGTGTCCCCTACCTGGCTAAGATATAGGCTCCAACACCCTCTGTGACCCTAATGAGGACAAAGGTTGCAGACAATAAATGAATGGATAAACTAGAGAAAAGTAAGTGAATATTTGCCCCCAAGAAACACAAATATTCACAAAACAAATGTAATGGAGCCAGTCAAAAAAATAGGTAAAAAAAAAAAGTAATTTTATTTTGAAATGGTGATTCACTATCTCAGTGAGAAAGTGAAGCGTAAACGGTCTTTGCTCGGCAATGGTGACGTCATATTAAGTCGACGGCCAACAACAAACTGACTGCCCGTTCAAGTAGCTCAAAACTGATTAGTTCCAAAAATTAAATTGTTCTTTTTTAGGCTGGACATTTCTGCATGCTCTTTGGGCGACATACATGACAACAGTAGCTAGAGAATGTCACTTTTAATCTCAATTGGTGAGCCGTGTGACTTGCCGCAGCGCATGTGACGTCATTCTTGGTCGACGGCAGACGACAAAATGGCCGTCAGTGCTAAAATGACTCAAAACTTTCATTTTGTCGATACAGACTTTTCCTTTGTTGTTTTATGACAAAAGTAGGAAGAAAGGGTCATTTTTCCATCAATAGTGGTGAGTCGTTGTGATAAATCGTTGTTTTAGCGGGTGTGACGTCATCCATTCGAGTTTTGGCTGAAGACCATTTCAGAATTTCTTCATTTGGAACTTCCATGTTTTGTGCCACGGCTTCAATTTCAAAATATAATTGCTTATTTTTGCTTCCATATTCTTGTTTGTGTCATTGTTGGTTTTATGTGTCGTATAACGCGTTTTAATCTCACAAAGGAAACCCTAACTCATATTGTTAGAATGAAATTGTGAATGTATTTAATTACTGTTAAAAGTGTTGATAAAAACTCATATTGTTGGGATATGATATCATGAAATTGTGTGTTTAATTGCTGTTAAAAAATGTCGGGAAAAAAATGTTAAAACGTCATAATGTCAGATATAACGAAATTGTGAATATGCTTAATTGCTGTTAAGATTGTTGAGAAATTGTTCAAACCTCACATTGTTTATTTGCTGTTAATAGTGTCAATAAAATTGTTAAAAACAAACAAAACAAAACAAAAAAATAACGCGTTTTAATCAGTCTTCGATGACACTAAATGCTTCAAAATGTCAAAAATACGTGTCGTTTCCTGCCAGCAGGAGATTATTCCACCCCGAAGGAGTTTTGGACTCTTACGTAATCTCCCTACAATGAAACGCACGTGGCCAAGAAAATCTACCGTCACCGTTTCTCCAAATCTGCACCTCGCTCATGTCAACAAAGGAGGAAAGTCCCCCCCATCTGAGTTTGCGTGAATGCATTCAAAAGAAATCGAAAAATCCTGCGCCGTCCTCGCTCCATGTGCGTGGGTGAGCTCCTGCAAAAGCGGGATTGCGTCTCCTTTTGACACCTCCGCACAACCGACGCGCTCCACGGAGACGGCAACTTGTGCAGCCGGAGTCTTGGAAACAAGTACAACGCCATCGAGTGCGATCTTTAAATGCTAAAAGTGGTGCTCAATTCTTGCTTGTCGTCTTATTTTTCCAGTGTGGGGGAGCATTTAAACCAAGTGGGATAGGAATCTCAAGTGTGGAAGATGTGCAGCTGCTGCAAAACTGAATCGTGAGCTGGATTTTTTTCCAACGAATGGTTGGAATGATGACGTGAGGATGATTTTTTATTATTCGTAATTCAGAAGCGAAGCCGCTGATCTATCTGAGGTGAGTGACACAAAACGTGAAACTGTTGTGGCTTGTGTTTTTGGCTTTTTAAAAACATCAACAATGAATAAGATGAAACCGCAAACTATTAGCACACAAACAATACATAATCAAAGATTCACATTCACGCTGGACTGGATGATGAGGTTTTTATTACAGTTTCTGCAGATGAAATGAGTCACAACATTAGCTTCTCTGCTGGCTTTGATCTCGTTGGCATCTCGCTCTGTAGACTGCCCAAAGCATATCAAAGAGCTTTCTTTTCAATTTACATAAAATACATTTTAAGTCAAGTCATTTTTACTTGGCATCATACCAACGATTTCTTGAAGACACATTAACTCATTTAATGCAGTAACACAGGGAAATTCTATGGCTTGCAAGCCATAAATGGCTCTTTTCATGAGTACATACGGGTCAGAGATAAAAAGTAGTTTGTTCAAAAATTCATTGTAGCGATAAACGCGGAGCTGATTGTATCACAATACATTTTTACATCAATTTTAACAAGATACTTTTAACAAGAGATCATATCTTGTTTTTTTTAACGTTTACAATGAATTCAACATATTTTTCTTTAGTCTGAATTTTAACCAACATCATCCTTTTATATATATATATGAGAAAATAGAAATAATAACAATCATGAGTATAAAAACGGATACAATTTACCTGCAGATGAAATGAGTCACAACATTAGCTCCTCTGCTGGCTTTGATCTCTATAAGGGGAATTAACATTTTAGCACAACAGAAACAAAACGAAAGATGTGCCTTACCGTTGGCAGCTCGCTCTGTAGACTGCCAACAAAACCCCGCCTTCTAGTCACATGTCAAAAGCCAAAACGAACCCTA
The DNA here is from genome assembly GCF_059441175.1 of Urocampus carinirostris. NCBI lineage: Eukaryota > Metazoa > Chordata > Actinopteri > Syngnathiformes > Syngnathidae > Urocampus > Urocampus carinirostris. The sequence continues at coordinate 3,446,563 of NC_142356.1, forward strand.
CCCCATACCAGCAGGTGGCACTGTTGGACTCATCATTGCAGGACACTTGCCAAAAACTATACACATATTTCAGCAGGAATTTCAATAAAACAAAAGTTATTATTACACCCACTACACACCAATGCCTGCAACTATTACACTTTTTCACTGCAGGGATGATATATTGAAAATCAAAACAAGAAAACAAAGCCCTACCCCACCAAAGGAAACTATGAAAACAGAAAATAAATCAAAAAATACTATACCTGTCGCGCTCCAGGGCTCCATGCCCTTACAAACTGTCGTATTTTTCCTTACAAAATACAAAATAATCTTTTTTTTTGTTTATTTATGTAGTTTAACATATTATATTGTACATGTGTTTCGTTATATCATATATATTGTGAATTAACGTTTTGTTGTGAGATACTGAGTTGCTCGACATGAATGAGGTTTATTATATAAAAAAGTTCAAAAATTAAGTCGCTTGGACGTTCACTGTAGAAGGAAAAAAATACATGCAAATAGAATTAAGTAGAATAATACATTTTCTTAAATTATTGTTGGTAATATACTGATTAAAGGGATAACCACAAACCTGTCTTTTTTTCATTTTCTCCTTTTATACTTCCTTTTTTTCCCTTAACTTCTTTATACAACATAATCATTCGTAATATAATGCATCAAAGCAAGTGAGCCAGTTGAGAGCCGGCTCTCTTAAATGCGTTGAGCCGAAAAAGCCGGTTCTCTAAAAAGAGACGGACTTCCTCTCACTACACAACTACCACATGAAATCCGAGGCGGCAGATGCATGCGCAATGTAGCATCAAACTGCTCGCTTCACTTGCAACGATAAAAAACGATACCGAGATAGAGGCTACCGCGGCGAACTCGTTTGACTTGATTGATTTGCCGTTTGGTGATCGTCCGTCTATACCGGATGGTACCTATAATTGATAAATTTGCGTTTTTCCATACAGATTTTCTTGTACGTCGTACACGTCTTAAAATGCATAATAAACGTACTTTGTACCGCAAAAACGTACAGCTTGACAGGTATGAAATACTCCACTGCCTTGAAATGGTTCAGTCCAATTTATTCCAAGCACCACTCTTTAAGCTATCGAGACATGAGTTTAACACATATGCTGTAAAGGGAAAATGGTAGGAAACAATTTAAATTTCATATTCTCTGATTTAAAACAAAAATGAAAATTATTCAACTTGAAATATATGTGGCATCCACTCCATATGGATGGAAACTACTGTTGACTTACACTACATATAGATGGATACAACTGTGACATCCTCTATATATAGGTATATATACATATGCTGTAAAGGGAAAAAATGGTAGGAAACAAGACCAAATATTTTTCCTGGTCAACTTTCATGTAAGACATGAATGACTCCAACTTTTCTCTCAAACTCCCTTTTTCAAGACTGACCAAATGTTATTTTTTTTCAT